>NC_053435.1:20840594-20994975 GCF_007990345.1 Gossypium hirsutum | reverse complement strand
TGATTGTATGCATGAATATTATTTCTGTTGCATGGGACATGGGTTTATATTGATGGAGGAAGCATTCTGGCAGCCTCACTACAATCTAGTGGCCTCGCCACATATATCTGTTCTGGTGACTTCGTCACAATATCTGGAAGCCTCGCTGTAATTTGGTGGCTTCGCCACATATATATATTTCTGTTCTGGTGGCCTAGCCACAATATCTGTATCTGGTGACTTCGTCACAATATCTGGCAGCCTCGCTGCAATTACTGTGGTGTGTAGCGGTTGGGTGGGTCGAGTAGTCTCCCCACATGGTGTAAGGCTGGTACGGGGTGTTATGGATGACTCTGGGTTGGTATTTCTACATTCATGATATATTTGTTCTGTATCTGCTATGGGCCTATGGGTTTCATTCTGATTTTTGTACTGGGCCAAGGCCCAGATAAGTCTGACTTTGAGGTTTGATCTATTTTGGGCTATGGTTGGGTTATGTTACACACTGAGTTTACCAAACTCAACCTTTATTTTCATTTCTGCAGGAAATCCGCAACCATAGTGGGCTTGGAGCTGTGAGGGATTCGGAGTGGCCACATCATCTGCAAAGTTGGTTTTTCTAGGTTAGTTTTTTTATTATTTTATATTCTGATTTAATTTTGGGTTTTAAATTGTAATAAGGCTGCTATTTAAATTTCTTTTTCTGCTATGGTTTTATTTTCTGATTATATTTATACTATGACGAAACTGCGAGTGTTAGGCTGTGTGGGTTTTCAAAATTAATGAATGTTTTTCAAAACTCAACAAGCACAACAAATGGATAGCCTAAAGATTGATAAACCGGCTTTTCATTCAATCGCTGTTTTTACAAAGACCACCCCAATCACTTAAACCAACGAATGCATACTAAGTCGTAAGTCCATGTGACACGTCAGATCTAGCCATAATGTCTGGGCCGGGTTTGGGGTGCTACATTTAGTGGTATCAGAGCCAAGTTGGAACAACCGACTGTGGAACGGGTCTAAAAATGGGAGTTTGTAAAGAAACACTAAATAAAGGTTTTCGAAAAATATTTTTTTGAACTTGATTATAAATTGTTTTCGAGAATGTTTCCAATATTTTCTCTTTACAAATAGATGATTTTAAATATTAAAATCGGTTTTCTAAAATTAGGTTTTTTTTAGAAGGTGGCAAACTGAATCTCCGGCCCAAGTCTGTAAGTTTTTTGAGCCTTTCTGATTGTTTCTGAAATATCTGTTATATGCTTGTACAAAACCTTATCATGGTACTTTAATTAATGTAACACTGGAACTATAGAAACTCTAATAAGTAGACTGAGACTGTAGCTAGGCTACCGCGAAAGGAAACAAACTTAAACTCTGAATTACTGTTATTCATAAGACATCTGTAATAAACACTGAAATATTAAACTGATACATAAAATTCTTAATCAGATAATGCGAAATGAGTATACGAGCAGCTCGTGGAAGAAGCCGTGGACGTGGCCGAGGTAATGCCCAGGCTGAATCTTCGTCTTCAGGACATGTACCGGCAGCAGATGCACCGGTACCACCGGCAACGGAGGCAGAGTCTCATGATCAAGGTGCCGGGGGCGATGCTCTGTCCCAGGCAATGCTCCGAGTTTTGGAAAGGGTTACTAAGGCAAGTACGGGAAACTAAATTCGGGGGTCTATTTCTGAGCGGCTTCGGGCCAATAGAGCAGAGATATTTAGGGGCGTATCTGGTGTAGCTCCAAATGTGGCTGAGCATTGGTTAGAAGCCACAGAGCGGATTATGGATGATCTGGACTGCTCTGTAGAGTAGAAGCTGAAGGGAGCCATATCGTTACTCAGGGATGAGGTTTATCAGTGGTGGCTCACGGTGAGAGATGGAACTCCTGCTGACAGCGTGACTTGAGAGCTGTTTAAGACAGCTTTCAAAGGAAAGTATGTTGGGGCTAGTTACGTGGACGCTCGCCGGAAAAAATTTCTGAACCTGGTCCAAGGGAGTAAGTCAGTGGCTGATTATGAGTCTGAGTTTCTGAGACTGAGCCAGTATGCTTCTGGGATTGTTGCTACAGAGTATGAGCGTAGCGTACACTTCGAGGATGGTCTGAGAGATGAACTTAGGGTGTTGATTGCTCCACAGAGGGAGCGTAACTTCGCTGCTTTAGTGGAGAAAGATAAGATAGCTGAAGAAGTGAAGCTTACAGAAAGACAAAATCGTGAGAAAGATCGGAACCATTTTAGGAGAGATTCAGGACTTTCAGGTGGTACGAACAGGAATTTTAAGAGAGCAAGGGTAATAGGGCCAGTTCAAGCAGTATCTATGAATACTTTTAGACCACAGGGTTGTAAGAATTGTGGGAAAATGCATATGGGTGAGTGTCAGAAACGTTCTGGTGCTTGTTTCCGATGCGGATCTATGGAGCATAGGGTTAAGGATTGTCCCCAAGAACCAGATCAGGTTCAAGTTTTAGAGCAGAGGGTCACTCAACCAGTAAGGGGTGGACCACAGTTTTTGAGAGAACGTGGGTAAGGCAGTGGTGGTAATAGAAAGGTCGAGGAAGAGGAGCGCCTGGCATAGGTGTTGGATTTGCTGAGGCTCGTCAGCCGGTGTTGGTGTATGCAGCTTGTCGCTGAGAGAAGGGTGATGCACCTGACGTCATAACTGGTGTGTTTCTGATTTCCAGTATGCCATACACTGCGTTGATAGATGTTGGATCTACCCATTCATATGTTGCATGTGCTATATCTGGGTCGCTGGGTGTGCACTCTGAGGAGACCATGAGTGGGGTATCTGTACTAAGTCCTTTGGGTCACTCGGTTAGGGTAGATAAACTGTATAGAGATGTGCCTATAGAAACTCAAGGAAAAGTTTCTGGAGATTTGATGGAGCTACCTTTCAGAGAATTCGATCTCATTTTGGGAATGGATTGGCTTGTTAAGAATAGGGCTACTCTGGATTGTGCTGCTAAACGAATAATGTTAAAGACCACAAAGGATAAGGAGGTTTTGGAGATAGGCGAGCGTAGGGATTATCTGTCTAATGTGGCGTCGGCATTGAGAGCCGAGAAGTGGATTTGAAAGGGATGTAAGGCTTATTTGGCATTTGTAAGCCAATCAAAAATTGAGGATCTGACAGTGGATAAAGTTAGAACTGTCAAGGATTTTCAAGATGTTTTTCTAGAGGAGCTTCCGGGTTTGCCCCCGAACCGAGAGGTTGAGTTTGGAATCAACTTGTTGCCTAGAATGGCACCGGTGTCCATTACAGCTTATAGGATGGCACCGAAGGAGTTGGTGGAGCTGAAAGCCCAAATTCAAGATTTTTTGGATAAAGGCTTCATTAGACCAAGTGTGTCTCCGTGGGGAACACCAGTGTTGTTCGTAAAGAAAAAAGATGGGTCAATGCGGATGTGCATTGATTATTGGTAGTTGAACAAACTGACGATTAAGAACAAGGACCCACTGTCGAGAATCGATGATTTATTCGACCAACTTAGAGGAACTTCAGTATTTTCCAAGATTGACCTTCGATCTGGGTATCATTAGTTGAGGGTTAAGGAGGTGGATATTCACAAGACGGCATTCAGAACTCGGTATGGTCACTATGAGTTCTTGGTTATACCATTTGGGTTGATGAACGCACCTACAACATTTATGGATCTGATGAATCGAGTGTTCCTGCCATACTTGGATCAATTCGTGGTCGTCTTTATCGACGATATTTTGGTTTATTCTGAAACTGAGGAGAAACATGATGAACACCTTCGTATTGTGCTGCAAGTGCTGAGGGAGAAGGAGCTTTATGCGAAATTCAATAAGTGTGAGTTCTGGTCGAGAGAGGTAACTTTCTTGGGGTATGTTGTCTCTGCTGAAGGGATCAAGGTGGACCCTCAAAAGATTGAAGCGATTCTGGAATGGAAGCCACCGAGGTCAGTGTCAAAAATTTGAAGTTTTCTGGGTTTAGATGGGTACTATAGAAGGTTTGTGGAAGGATTTTCTGTGATGGCAGCGCCTTTGAAAAAGCTTATAAGGAAGGGAGTACCATTTGTTTGGACTGAGAAACAACAGGAATCTTTTGAGAAGCTGAAGAAAGTTCTAACCGAGGCACCTGTACTGATTCAGCCGGAGTCTGGTAAAGATTTTATCGTATGCAGTGATGCATCACATGTAGGGTTGGACTGTGTGCTGATGCAAGAGGGTAAAGTGGTTGCTTATGCATCGCGACAGCTTAAACCACATGAAGTTAACTATCCTACTCATGATCTGGAGTTGGCAGTGGTAATCTTTGCGCTTAAGATTTGGAGACATTACCTGTACGGAGAAAGGTGTATTATATACACAGATCATAAGAGTCTTAAGTACTTGCTGACTCAGAAGGAGTTGAACCTTAGGCAGCAGAGATGGATAGAGTTGCTTAAGTATTATGACTGCGCGATTGAGTATTACCCAGGCAAAGCTGATGTGGTGGCTGATGCCCTAAGTCGTAAAACTGTATCTGATCTGAGAACCATGTTTGCTCGTTTGAGTCTGTATGAGAACGGTAGTCTATTAGCAGAACTGCAAGTTAGACCGACCTGGGTGGATGAGATTAAGGAAAAACAGTCGAGGGATGAGTCCCTAGTTTCTCGATTCCAGCAGGTTAAGAATGGGGATACTTCTGAGTTCGAACTGAATAGTGAGGGAGTTCTATGTTACTGAGGTAGAGTTTGTATTCTGAAAGACTCTGACTTGAGGCAAGCAATTCTAAAAGAAGCTCATGGAGGTCTGTGTGCTATGCATCCTGGAGGGAGTAAAATGTATCGCAACTTAAAGGAGTTGTATTGGTGGTCTAGATTGAAGCGAGAGGTAACGGAAGTGGGAAAATGTTTGACTTGTCAGCAAGTGAAAGCTGAACATCAATTACCTTCCGGACTTTTACAGCCAGTGAAAGTACCACTTTGGAAGTGGGAGAGGGTAACCATGGATTTTGTGAGTGGGTTACCTTTGACACCGTCGAAGAAGGACTCGATTTGGGTAATTGTGGATAGGTTGACCAAATCTGCTCATTTCATACTTGTTCGCACTGATTATTCACTTTAGAAGTTAGCCAAATTGTATGTGGCAAAAATCGTGTGACTTCACGGAGTGCTAGTGTCGATTATTTTTTATCGAGATCCTAGATTCACATCTCGGTTTTGGAAAAAGTTGCATGAGGCGTTAGGTACGCGGTTCAACTTTAGTACAGCCTTACATCCTCAGACTGATGGTCAGTCGGAAAGGGCTATTTAGATTCTGGAAGACATGTTGGGGGATGCGTTATCGACTTTCGAGGTAGTTAGGAGGATTACTTACCATTGGCAGAGTTTGCATACAACAACAGTTATCAGGCAAGTATTCGAATGGCTCCTTATGAGGCACTGTATGGGGGAAGATGTCGTACACCTAGTTGTTGGACCGAGTTGGGTGAACGACAAGTTCTTGGACCTGAGTTGGTGGCAAATACTGAGGATAAGGTCAAGTTGATTAGAGATTGGTTGAAGGAAGCATCTGATAGACAGAAGTCATATGCAGATTTGAAGTGCAAGGAAATTGAGTACTCTGTGGGTGATATGGTCTTCTTGAAGGTTTCTCCTTGGAAGAAAATATTAAGGTTTGGGAGGAAAGGCAAGTTAAGTCCGCGGTTCATTGGGCCTTATCGGATTCTTAAGCAAGTGGGTCCAGTGGCTTATCAGTTGGAGCTACCTCCAGAGTTAGATAGGATTCATGATGTCTTTCACGTCTCCATGTTAAGGAGGTATCGTTCTGACCCTACTCATGTTGTGCCGGTTGCAGAGATCAAGGTCCAAACAGACTTGACTTTTGAGGAAGAGCCTGTGCAGATTTTAGATCGAGATGTTAAGATTTTGAGGAGGAAATTAGTTCTGCTAGTAAAGGTGCTGTGGCGTAATCATGGCAGAGAAGAAGCTACTTGGGAGCCAGAAGTGGCGATGCGTTAACAATATCCTCATCTATTTGATTCAGGTAAAATTTTGAGGACGAAATTTCTTTAAGGAGGGTAGAGTTGTAACGCCCCAATTTTCGGGTTTTCTGTGTTTCTGTGATTTTTAAAATTTGTGTGTTCTGGTTGGTTAACATATATATTTTAGTAGGTTAGTGGGCCTTTGGAAGGTCCAAACTTAAGTTAAATCCGTGGTAGTCTTTGGAATTTTAATTTTATGAACAAGTGATGCAATAGGCGTTTGGGCTTTTAAGAGTAAAGGGGTAAAAGATGACACAAAAAGGAGTGTGGTGTAGTGGCAAGGTGGTGCCACTTAGGGGGCAAGAAAGTGACGCCATAGAGGAAGCAAGGGGTCCAAGGTTCAAGTCTTGGCTTTTGCAATATATTTTGGTTTTTCTTTTCAATAAATCTGAAGCAAGTAGGTGCGCTTTAAAATTTAATGTGTTGGATTTATGACACAAATGAGTTGATGGCCTAGTGGTGGTGACATGAGTTGGCATGTGAGAGGACTTTGGTTCGAATCCCTTGGCATGCAAGGGTTGATTATTTTGCTATGTTGGGACGACAAGAGTTGGTGTTGGTTTTAAACTCTGGTGATGGAGGGATCCCACATCGGGAAGCTAACATAAGAGTAGATGGAGAGCTGGCTTTAAATAGAACAAACCATGAGGAGAGTAGGCATACCCTTCTTGGCTAATCCCTTTCACTTTGTGACGTGTTCGTTTGGGTTGGGCGTCAGCTAAGAGTGCTTGGAGCGCGGATTAACTGCAGTCTCCTAACAGGTGTGTATTTCTCATTACTCTAGTAGTAGGACGGCTATTTCGGGCCGCGATGGGCTAAAATGGGCCATGTGGTCCCAATGGGTCCATAGGCCCAAGTGGATAAGTTGTAGAATTACTAAAATACCCCTATAGGGTAGAATTACCAAGATACCCTTGTGGGGTAAAATTACCATTTTGCCCCTAGGGTGTTAAATAACTATTTTGCCCCTCGTGCGTAATGACTAACTTGTGTGATGATTGGGTTAGTTGACGTGGATTTATGTTAGTTATCATTAATTAATAAGTCTAATGTGTTAGTGATCGGTTGTAGGATTATCGCGTGGGAGATATGATCATCAATCGTCATCAATCAGGTGTGTAAACGACACCCTCCCTTAGACTAAATCAGTAAAAGCCGAAATACCGAAACGTTGGTATTTTGTGAACTCGCGAGCGTGCGAGCGCTCGTGAGACAGTTGTTAATGAATATGGTGCATTTGGATGATTAGAGTACAGAGTGTGCATTTTCGTGCACAACGGTATTTTTGGGCTTAATGGGCCGAAAACAGGCCAATGGGCCAACGGGCCCACTTTGGTAAAAAGACAAGGTAAGTACTTCTGATTACTTGGTAAATGTTAGAATGAGCATGAAACCTTAGCAATAGGTAATAATTACTGAAATACCCTTATGCATGTAAAATTACGATATTACCTATAAGGTTATTTTTTTCTGAAAAGCATGATGTTCTGTTTCTGTATACGTATGCCCTGACATATTATTTCTGTTGCATGGGACATGGGTTTATATTGATGGAGGAAGTGTTTTGGCAGCCTCGCTGTAATCTAGTGGCCTCGCCACATATATCTGTTCTAGTGACTTCGTCACAATATCTGGCAGCCTCGCTGCAATCTGGTGGTTTCGCCACATATATATATATATATATTTGTTCTGGTGGCCTAGCCACAATATCTGTATCTGGTTACTTCGTCACAATATCTGCCAGCCTCGCTGCAATTTCTATGGTGTGTAGCAGTTGGGTGGGTCGAGTAGTCTCCCCACATGGTGTAAGGCTGGTACTGGGGTGTTATGGATGGCTCTGGGTTCGGAATTCTACATTCATGATATATTTGTTCTGTATTTGCTATGGGCCTATGGGTTTCATTCTGATTTCTGTACTGAACCAAGGCCCAGATAAGTCTGACTCTGAGGTTTGATCTGTTTTGGGCTATGGTTGGGTTATGTTACACACTGAGTTTACCGAACTCACCCTTTATTTTCATCTCTGGAGGAAATCCCCAACCATAGTGGGCTTGGAGCTGTGAGGAATTCGGAGTGGCCACATCATCTGCAAAGTTGGTTTTTCTATGTTTGTTTTTTTTTATTATTTTATATTCTGATTTAATTTTGGTTTTTAAATTGTAATAAGGCCACTATTTAAATTTCTTTTTCCGCTATGGTTTTATTTTCTGATTATATTTATACTATGACGAAACTGCTTGTGTTAGGCTGCGCGGGTTTTCAAAATCAATGAACGTTTTCCAAGACTCAACAAGCACAACAAATGGATAGCCTAAAGATTGATAAACCGGCTTTTCATTCAACTGCTGTTTTTACAAAGACCACCCCAATCACTTAAACCAACGAATGCATACTAAGTCGTAAGTCCATGTGACACGTCAGATTTGGCCATAACGTCTGGGCCGAGTTTGGGGTGTTGCACAATGAATCTTTGACTGATATATTTTTTCTGGAATTCAGATTGAAAGAAATCCCATGTAACTCATGTTGGAACGCCGGTGCCTCCAAGGCGCAGCGAAAAAAATAAAATAATTAAAACATTTCGGCGATCCAAACCAAGGATCCATGTGTAAGGAACGAATCGGGGTGATAAAAAAGGTTTTGAAATTACTGAAACTTCAATCTGAGTAGACAGCAACGCCTAGGCAATAGGAATGCTGAACCACTATCGAACCAGCCGCAACCTTTTCCGATGTCGGCCTCTATGCAGTCCACCCGATTGACAATGAACGGTAGAAATCCCAAAAAACTATTTTCAGAGAGTATTTTGCTAAACGGCTGCTAGACCACATTGCATATTTTCGGGCTAGTTTTTATATATACTTTTTAGGGTTTTACCCTTTCTATATATAACTCCCTCTTAATTGGTATATATTTATAACAAATTTTAATTCATTAAAATTAATCCGAACATAATAATTATCATTCAAATAAATATAATAATGTTTAACCGAAAAATTATAATTACATTAATTATAATAAAAATTTCAGTAAACTATATTTATTTAAACTTATATACGAACTAAATTCATCTATCAATAAAATTATGTTCTGATTATGTGTACAACATCCTTGTACATATAGTATGTTCAACAATTTGATTGCCGAATTAAATTAATTCTGTAATTAATTTAATTCATGTGACAACCAAGCAATATACCAACAATGTTTTACCTCGTTCATTTCAACCATAGGCTGTGACCCTATAGGTTCTTGTAACGTTAGCAGTAATATTAGAACAAATGTAATGTTACAAACAATGAGTGGCATCTAGCAATGCATCAATGCTACCTAAGTTACAAGAAGTCATGATTCGACATAACCTTTTGGGATTAACCTTTCATGCATTAATCCTTAAGTCCTATATCTTTGGAATGGACACAAGTCACACTTGCATAGTCCATCCCATGTTTCTTGATACCTTGGGTAGACTATGATACACAAATAAGTATGACATCTCATATCAAGTTATTTGAGCATGGCCATGCATTTCTAGCCTCACTCAATCAAGTGGCCTGAGATATTACTCCCATTATGTAGGAGGGACTTATCCTATATTGATCAACTATATCCCTGAACATAGATTGTGGTATATCCAACATCAGTCTTTATAGAACAACCAGTTACGATGTTTGTTTAACTGTATCAAAATATACAACTCACGATGTTGGGATAAAGATGATCTCAAGTATGAGGATCATATACATATTAATCACTATGAGTAATGTTGTGACAATTACATAATAATCCAAGAAACATACTCATAGCGGGTCAGTCCAATATGTTGTTCTCTAACACACATATTCATGCATTGATTCTGACAATCCATATCAATGACAACTCTTTATCATCAATCAACTACATGTTAGTCTTAATGCATTATTATTGTCCTAGCCAACAATAATACTTGACTAAGGATCTTTTAAGAATAATCATATTATTCTTAGGACATTATTATAAAACAATTTATTTATGCACACAGAAAATAAACTGAAATAATAATGGCAACGCCTTATATTAATAAACATGATAAACCAAGTATGTTATTACAACCATCTCGTGATTGATCTTTAGGCATACTCTTACAATCTCCCACTAGCACTAAAACCAATCACTTATATATCTAATACCAAGTGACTTAGTGCGACGATCATGCTTCTGCTGTGTCAGAGGCTTGGTCAGGGGATCAGCAATGTTATCATCTGTAGGTACTCTGCATATCTCTACATCCCCTCGATCGATAATCTCTCGAATAAGATGGTAGTGCCTAAGTATATGTTTGGATCGTTGGTGAGACCTAGGTTCTTTTGCTTGTGCAATGGCTCCATTGTTATCACATCAGAGTTCTATAGCATCTGATATGCTAGGCACAACCCCTAGTTCAGTAATGAACTTCTTGATCCAAACCGCTTCTTTTGATGCCTCACTAGCTGCAATATACTCAGCCTCTGTTGTAGAATCGACTACTGTACTTTGCTTTGAACTCTTCCAGCTCACAGCACCACCATTAAGGCAAAACACAAAACCTGATTGCGATCGAGAATCATCCTTGTCGGTTTGGAAGCTGGCATCAGTGTAACCTTTTACACTTAACTCTTCCTCACCTCCATATATTAGGAACGTATCCTTAGTTCTTCTTAAGTACTTAAGGATATTCTTGACTGTGGTCCAGTAACCTTCACCAGGATCTACTTGGTACCTACTCGTCATACTTAAGGCATATGAGACATCTGGACGGGTACATAACATGGCATACATGATAGATCCAATAGCAGAAGCATATGGAATTTTACCCATGCGTTTTCTCTCTTGTGGAGTTGTAGGACACATCTCCTTCGAGAGTGAAATACCATGTCTCATAGGTAGGAATCCTCTCTTAGATTCTTCTATATTTAACCTTTTCAATACTTTATCTGTATATGTACCTTGACTTAGACCTAGTAGTCGTCTTGATCTATCTCTATAGATCTTGACTCCTAAGATGTAAGTGGCTTCGCCCAAGTCCTTCATAGAAAAACAACTTCCTAACCAAGTCTTAATAGACTGTAAGGTAGGTATGTCATTGCCCATGATAAGTATGTCATCCACATACAGTACTAAGAATGTGATTGTGTTCCCACTAACTTTCTTATAAACATATGGCTCATCTTTATTTTTGATAAAACTAAACTCTTTGATTGCATCGTTAAAACGAAGATTCCAACTTCGAGAAGCTTGCTTTAATCCATAAATGGATCTTTGTAACTTACATATCTTTCCAGCATCCTTTGGATCGACAAAACCATCAGGTTGTGTCATATACACATCCTCTTCAAGTTTCCCATTAAGGAAACCTGTTTTGACATCCATCTGCCAGATTTCATAATCATGAAATACAGCTATGGCAAGCAAGATCCTGATGGATTTAAACATAGCTACAGGAGAAAAGGTTTCATCATAGTCAACACCATGAATTTCATGAAAACCTTTAGCGACTAATCGCCCCTTGTATGTTTGTACATTACCATCCATGTCAGTTTTCTTTTTGAAAACCCACTTGCACCCTATAGGTTTAACCCCTTCGGGTGGGTTAACCAAAGTCCAAACTTGGTTTTCATACATGGAATCCATCTCAGATCTTATGGCCTCAAGCCATTTCTCAGAGTCTGGGCTCACCACCACTTCTTGATAAGTCCTAGGCTCATCTTGATCTATAAGAAGAATGTCACCATGCATTGTAATGAGAAATCCATATTCTCAGGTGCATGGCGTTCTCTTAAAGATCTACGCGATGGTTGTGTTTCTATAGCAGTTACTTGTTCCTCAATTTCTTGTGGAATTTGCTGTTGTTCTATCTCTGGTTCAGTGGTATCTTGTGATTCTCGAATTTCTTCAAGTTCAATCTTTCTCCCACTTCCTTTTCTAGAAACAAATTCTCTCTCTAGGAAGACACCAGTCCGAGCAACAAACACTTTGTTCTCAGTGGGATTAAAGAAATAATATCCTTTGGTTTCTTTCGAATACCCCACAAAGATACACCTTTCAGATTTGGGTTCAAGCTTAGTAGACATCTGACGTTTAACATAAGCTTCGCAACCCCAAATTTTCATAAAAGACATACTGGGACATTTCCCAGTCCACATCTCATATGGCGTCTTTTGAACCAATTTAGATGGAACACGATTTAGTGTGAAAATAGTTGTTTCAAGTGTATGTCCCTAAAAGGAAGTCGATAGATCAGTGTGACTCATCATGGATCGAACCATGTCTAATAGAGTTTGATTTCTTCTCTCAGAAACTCTGTTCCATTGAGGAGTACCAGGAGGAGTAACTTGTGGGAAAATCCCACATTCCTTCAACAGATCATTAAACTCTAGGCTCAAATACTTTCCACCTCGATCAAATCGAAGTGTCTTAATAGTTTTGCCTAGTTGATTTTGTACTTCATTTTTGAATTCCTTGAACTTTTCAAGGGCCTCAGATTTATGGCGCATGAGATAAACGTACCCATATCTACTGAAATCGTCAGTGAAAGTAATGAAGTAGTGAAATCCACCTCTGGCTTGTGTATTTATTGGTCCACATACATCTGAATGTATTAAGCCCAATAAATCACTAGCTCGTTCACTTTTACCAGTAAAAGGAGATTTAGTCATTTTTCCTAATAAGCAAGATTCACATACTTCAAATTGTTCAAAAACAAATGAATCCAAGAGACCATTTTTATGGAGTTTGGATATGTGTTTCTCACTTATGTGGCCCAAACGACAATGCCAAAGATAAGTTTGATTTGAGTCATTTATTTTAGATCTTTTAGTATTTATGTTGTAAATGGGATTCATTTGATCTAAAATATAGAGGCCATTAATCAATTGTGCCGAACAATAGAAAACATTATTGAGATAAAAGGAACAACAATTATTCTTAATTATTATCTCAAAACCAATTTTGTCTAAACAAGATATTGAAATAATGTTTTTAGTCGAACTGGGCACAAAATAACAATCCTCTAAAATTAAACCAAGTCCACTAGGCAAAGATAAAGTATGTCCCCACAGCTAATGCAGCAACTCTTGCTCCATTTCCAACTTGCAGGTCCACATCTCATCTAGCCAAAGTCCTACTCCTTTGTAGTCCCTGTACAGAAGTACAAATATGAGAACCACAACCAATATCTAATACCCAAGAAGTAGTAGTTGATAAATTAATATCAAAAACATAAATACCTTAAGCAGACGTTCCGCTTGCTTTGGCCTTCTTGATTTCCTCAAGATAGACAGGGCAGTTCCGCTTCCAATGTCCAGTCACACCACAATGAAAACAGTTTCCTTCCTTAGACACCCAACCTTTAGGTCTCAGTTTCCCTTTCCAAGATTGGGCTTACCTTTGCCTTTGGGCTTTGTCGGGACTTTAGCCTTTCCCTTGCCTTTGTTGTTACGGACCATCAGTATGGGCTTGGGTCCAACCTTTTTCATGTTGCCTTCAGCAGTTCATAACATACTGAGCAACTGTGGCAGAGTCTTGTCAATTTCATTCATATTGAAATTGAGACCAAACTGGCTGTAACTATCCGAAAACGATTGCAGAATAACATCAGTGGCCAACTCTTGGCTCAATGGAAACCCAAGCTTAGATAGGCTTTCAATATAACCAATCATCTTAAGAACATGAGGTCCTACTGGGCTTCCTTCAGCCAGCTTACATTGGAATAGGGCCTTAGAGATATCGAACCTCTCTTGCCTTGCTTGCCCTTGATATAGTTCTTTCAGGTGCTCGATCATATCATAAGCAACCATATCCTCATGTTGCTTTTGAAGCTCAGGATTCATAGTGGCAAGCATAAGACATCCAACGTCTACCATTTGATCGAGATGCTTCTTGTAAGCATCTTTATCAGCCCTCAAGGCATTAGCCGGTGGTTCATCAAGAAGTGGTTTTTCAATGACATATAATTTCCGTTCTTGTTTGAGGACAATCCTCAAGTTACGGAACCAGTCAAGAAAATTCAAACCATTCAATTTGTCCTTCTCAAGGACCGATCGTAATGAGAGTGTATTAGTGTTTGCAGCCATATTATATCTACAACAATAAAATATACGTGTGAATAAATTTACCAAGTTTATATCAATCATTAAAAGAACTTTATTAAATGATGTTCCCACTATTTTATTTCAAAATTAATAACCCTCATATATTAATTTCAGAAAGACTTTCTTGAAAGTATTTCTAGTGGGTTGAGGATCCATATTTCACTTCCTCTTAAGTCAGCTTTGGCTTTACTCTCAAGATTATGGTTATTTAGGTAAGCAACACTTGCTAATTACATCATATGTAACTCCTACAATTTGGTGAACAACTCTTGTTCTAATCATCTTATGATTTATCCAAATTACTTGCCTCTAGATTTCTAATCCTATTAGAGTAACCTAGTTAAGTCATTAACCAATTTTTAACTACCTACTATCACTTGTTTATTCTTCGCGTTTAACCAAGATAAATACTAGTACTTCGCTTTGGCAAAACCTACATAGTATTGATCGAGGCCTTAACGAGGGCATAAATTGGAAGGCCATGTTGACTTAATATTTTAATAGAGGGATTTTATTAGAGTGTTACATCTCACCAATTATGGTCTACTTTAGTCCATTTAATCTTTTAATTGATCTCATCAATTAATGATGTTTATTATTACCAAATTTGCATGCTTTACACATCCATAGCATCTCACACATGAGTAAGTAAAGTAATAAATAAATGCAATAGTTATAGCCCATAAACTATGGTGGTTCAACCCAAGCCAATGGGAGAACCAAAAGGGAACATAAAGGTGTCAACCGTTTCACAAGCTGTCGATCCACACTAGTCGGCCCATCTTCCTTCTCGTCTAGTCCACAGTAACTTTTACAAATTACAAAATTCAGAAACTCATTTTACATACGAGGGAGTAAGATGAGAAGAGAAATACAAAAGAATAGTAGTAAGGCACGACACGCAGGCCGTATTTATAAAATTACAACCTTTTATCAAATGGGACATCGGGCTATAACTATGCATTTCAAACACCCTGCATTTCAAAAATAGCATATATCATTCAACGTTTTTGTCAAGTGAAATATTAAAATATCCTTTCAACCTTTTTATGGCCCACTAAGTTTTATTTATTACAAAACATACTGGAAGATGATGGGGATTAAAGGCAGGGGTGGAGCCCCCGCCAGATCCCCACCCCTGGGGGTGCTGAGGCGGAGCCTCTGCAGTATGGACCAGGGGTGCGGGGCGGAGCCCCGCGATACGAACCGCGAACCCCAGTCAAATGAAACCTCATGATTTGATAACTTTTTATCAACATAATCGTGTTTTTAGGATTTTAATCCTTGAGGTTTCATACCGGAACAATCCTTGTTCCACTGGCCAGTAATCTGTTACTGGAAATTGTAAATGCCACCCCTGCTTCATCACAGATTTCTTAAAGTTAACAGTAAAAACATAAAACTGAATAGGCCATAACATCATGATTAACATTTAATCACTTATCGAAAGGAACAATCATCAAATTCTGCTTAAACGATTTAAACAGAAAAAACATAATAAAATTAAAACATGCATCTCATACAATTGCATCACCCAAGTATTTAAACCCGAGTCCGTATCACACAAGTGGCTCTGATACCACTATTGGTACGCTAGTGCCTCCATGGCGCAGCGGAAAAAATAAAATAATTAAAACATTCCGGCAATCCAAACCAAGGATCCATGTGTAAGGAATGAATCGGGGTGATAAAAAAGGTTTCGAAATTATCGAAACTTCAATCTGAGTAGACAGCGACCCCTAGGCAACAGGAATGCTAAACCACTATCGAACCAAGCCGCAACCTTTTCCGATGTCGGCCTCTACGTAGTCCACCCGATTGATAATGAATGGTAGAAATCCCAGAAAACTATTTTCAGAGAGTATTTTGCTAAATGGCTGCTAGACCACATTGCATATTTTCAGGCTAGTTTTTATATATACTTTTTAGGGTTTTTACCCTTTCTATATATAACTCCCTCTTAATTGTTATATATTTATAACGAATTTTAATTCATTAAAATTAATCCGAACATAATAATTATCATTCAAATAAATATAATAATGTTTAACCGAAAAATATAATTACATTAATTATAATAAAAATTTCAGTAAACTATATTTATTTAAACTTATATACGAACTAAATTCATATATCAATAAAATTATGTTCTGATTATGTGTAGAACATCCTTGTACATATAGTATGTTCAACAATTTGATTGCCCAATTAAATTAATTTTATAATTAATTTAATTCATGTGACAACCAAGCAATATACCAACTATGTTTTACCTCGTTCATTTCAACCATAGGGTGTGACCCTATAGGTTCTTGTAACGTTAGCAGTAATATTAGAACGAATCTAATGTTACAAACAATGGGTGGCATCTAGCAATGCATCAATGCTACCTAAGTTACAAGAAGTCATGATTCGACATAACCTTTTGTGATTAACCTTTCATGCATTAATCCTTAAGTCCTATATCTTTGGAATAGACACAAGTCATGGAATAGTCACACTTGCATAGTCCATCCCATGTTTCTTAATACCTTGAGTAGACTATGATACACAAATAAGTATGACATCTCATATCAACTTATTTTAGCATGGCCATGCATTTCTAGCCTTACTCAATCAAGTGGCCTGAGATATTACTCCCATTATGTAGGAGGGACTTATCCTATATTGATCAACTATATCCCTCAAAATAGATTGTGGTATATCAAACATCAGTCTTTATAGAATAACCAATTACGATGTTTGTTTGACTGTACCAAAATATACAACGCACGACGTTGGGATAAAGATGATCTCAAGTATGAGGATCATATACATATTAATCACTATTAGTAATGTTGTGAAAATTACATAATAATCCAAGAAACATACTCATAGTGGGTCAGTCCAATATGTTGTTCACATATTCATGCATTGATTCTGACACTCCATATCAATGACAACTCTTTATCATCAATCAACTACATGTTAGTTTTAATGCATTATTATTGTCCTAGCCAACAATAATACTTGGCAAAGGATCTTTTAAGAATAATCATATTATTCTCAGGACATTATTATAAAACAGTTTATTTATGCACACAGAAAAGAAACTGAAATAATAATGGCAACGCCTTATATTAATAAACATGATAAACCAAGTATGTTATTACAACCATCTCGTGATTGATCTTTGGGCATACTCTTACAACTCGTTCACTCGGAACCACAGATATTAAAGTTTTCCACCAATGGTACGTCGTATCTCTCAGAAGTGAAACAACACATTTTACACATTCCTCAAGACTCAGAGACATTTCATCAAACACTTATTATATTTTCCAACCATAATTCGGCTCTTTCAGCATCATCATTCGTGGTAGCTCGGAAGTCTTCAGCCCCATACTTTCTAATCTTATCAACCGGTGGTTTACTCAACTGTACCAGATTCACTCGTGGCATATCAGGAGTTTGAGAACGATTAACCGAGGGTGGAGGTTGTTGTACAGTCGGATTGGTTTTAATGTATTGGGTGAACCATTCATTCATCATCTGATTGAAGGCCTGTTTAGCCTCGCTATCATGACTACTCATAGCCGGTCATGAATCATCTTGCACAGTCGGCGTATTGCTCTCAACATCATTAGCTATAACTTTATCGGGATCCATTTGCTATATAAAAGCACATTTCAAAGTCAGGAGTCATCAAACTATCACAGATTCAGATATATGGCATGTATTGCTAGAGTCATATACACTATGGTAGTCCTAGAACCGACTAAATCATAGCTCTGATACCAATAAAATGTAACACTCCTAACTCATAATCGACATTGGATTAGGGATACGAGGCATTACCAGACAGACAGAACATTTCGAACCAATTCAGAATCACAGATACTATTTAACATCATTTCATAAACAATCATCTCTAATTATGGTCTATGAGACCTAAAATATACATTTAAAGAAAGATCAGAACTAAACCGAACTTATTCAGAATTTTTAGAACATAACCAATTCTTTCAAACAGTTAAAGTCACACGCCCGTGTGACAAGGCCGTATATTACACACAAGCACTAGACATGCCCATGTGAAACAGCCGTGCAAAAAATAGGTCCTATACTGACTTTTTCACACGGCCAATAGGCACACCCGTGTACTATGGTTGTGTGATACTTAGCTAGCTACTAACTTTAGCCCACGGCCATATGACACGTTCGTGTGTCAAGACCGTGTGATTCTTAGAAGAATACTGCTTTTCTTACACGGCCATAAGGCACACCCGTGTACCCTGACCGTGTGGCACCAAGCAGGCTTGGTTAAAGCCAATTTGCCACCCCTTTTTGGGTCCAATCCTACAAGCAATAATATACAACATTCATGCCAAAATTTCCAACCAAATCCATTCTTAAGAATAACCAAAACACATTAGAACTTAGCACATTACAAACATACACCGAAACTATACACAACTCATCATTGTTAGCCAACTCCCATGGCATAATATATACATCAAAACTTATATACATAGACCTTCTAGCCTATACATACCATACTTTAAAATATGTACACTTTCAAAAGTACCAAAATAAGATCGATAGTGTGGTGATGATCCTCGACTATCCCTAAGCCTTCAATTGCTACGATAATTGTAAAACAGACAGTAAAAACAGAGTCAACTACAAAGAGCTTAGTAAGCCAAATACAATTGGTCTAACTACTAAAGCATATAAGTACAATTCAACCATAAAGATTCATAATCATTTGATAGAATAATTCATAAACTTAACCATGCTCCTTTGTTTACATATATGCCATGCTTTATTTCCACACATATTTCACAAAGACAAAGTTTTTCATATTTAGAAATTTAGTACGATACAAACGTATCTGCATAGGTTATACATTTCATATACTCAATCTCAGATTTCGTATGCTATCATCAGACGGGTCAAAAACGATACAGATGCTCATAAACAAGCACAATGCTGACGTCCTGGACGTGGTCTTACATGTAATTCAATATCAATACCTCTGTCCCAGACAGGGTCTTACACGAAATCAGATACGATGCCGATGTTCCAGACATGGTCTTATATGTAAATCTCAATTGAGGCTTATGTCCCAGACACGGTTTTGCACGATGTCTCAGACAGATGTCAACTTTTCTTAGAAACATACAGAGCTTTCAGATACTGACATATTATCATACTTTACTCCAAATATATTTATCCGGCACTCAAGACCATCTAATATAGATTACAATTTATATGTGCAGAATTTATTTCAATTAACATGTAATTGTAATTTGACTTACCTAGGACGGATTTCGGATAAAACGAGTCGTCTATTCAACTATTTTGGACTTCCCCCGATCTAAGTCCGATTTTCTTTTTTCTTGATCTAATACAATACAAATTCAACCATACACGGGCTAGCCAAATTTTCATGGCTTCTATATAAGCCCCTAAAACATGTTCAATTCACAATTTAGTCCTTCAAAACCTTATTTTTTAAATTTAACCCAAATAGCTCAATTTCATCAAAAGCTCAAAAACAAAACTTATGAACCATCTACCAAGCCTTCATAATTCATTCAAAAACATCACAACACTCATGATATCAACAATGGAATTTCATGAAATCTTTCACAGAAACAAAAATTCAGACATGGGCTTTGAAGAACATGAAGCAACGATCACAAAAACGTAGAAATTATCAAAAACGGACGAAAATTCATACCTTAATCAAGGATTAAGATACCGGAATATCAAAACCCAAATTTGATTCTTTTTCTTACTTCAATCGGCCAAGATAAAGGTAAAAATGAATACCATTTTATGTTAATAATTATTTAACATATGTTTAATTTACAACTGACCAAAATACCCTTTAGTTATAATTTATTAAAGCTTACCTAACATGTCCATAATTGTCCATCATTAACATAAATGGTAAATTTGACATGCAAGGACCCATATTTTAAAAGCCAAGTGAAATAGGTGTTTTAACATTTAGCACTCAACTTTTACACTTTACGCGATTTAATCCTTTTTCATAATTAAGCACAGAAATAGACAAATTTAATCACACAAATTTCGCAGATGTAAATTCACATATCACAGATAAAAAATAATATTAAAATATATATATATTTTAGACTCATATTTGTGGTCCCGAAACCATTATTTTGACTAGGGTCAAAACCGGACTGTTACAGTCGGGTAATTCTTTTCATGCTGCTTTAATTGTCTCGAGGCATAAGCTATGACTTTGTCTTATTGCATCAAAATACATCCTAATCCATTCAACAATGCATCACTATAGATTATGAATTCTTTACCCGACTCTGGTTGAACTAACACTGGAGCTTCAGTCAATAAGGCTTTCAGCTGATCAAAGCTTTTTTGGCACTTACCTGACCACTCGAACATAACATCTCTCTGAAGTAGTCTCATTATCAGGGTTGCAATCATAGAGAAACCTTTTATGAATCGTTGATAATAACCAACGAGTCCAAAAAAGCTTCGAACTTCAGATACATTTCTTAGAGGCTTTGAATCTATTATTCCTGAAATCTTACTTGGATCCACTCAAATGCCCAATGCTGACACAGTATGTCCCAGAAGGCCGACTTCTCACAACTAGAACTCACATTTTCTGAACTTTGCATACAACTACTTATTATGCAGAATCTGTAACACTATTCTCAGGTGTTCGGCATGCTCGGATTCATCACGGGAATAAATTGAGATTTCATTTATAAACACAACCAAAAATTAATCCAAATACGGTCTGAAGATCCGATTCATTAGATCCATAAAAATAGAAGGTGCATTCGTTAATCCGAAAGGCATAACTAGAAACTCATTCGATTCATTAGATCCATAAAAATTGAAGGTGCATTCGTTAATCCGAAAGGCATAACTAGAAACTCATAATGTTAATACCTAGTTTGGAAAGTAATTTTCAGCACATCGGAGTCTTTAATTCGCAGCTGATAGTAACCTAACCTCAAATCTATCTTTGAGAACACTATAGCCCCTTTCAACTGATCAAACAAATCTTCAATTCGTGGCAAAGGATATTTATTTTTGATGGTCAATTTATTGAGTTGTCGATAGTGGATGCACATTCTCATAGTTCTGTCTTTCTTTTTTACAAACAAAATCGGTGCACCCCATGGAGAAAAACTCAGTCGTGCAAAACCTCTATTTGTCAACTCTTGTAACTGAGCTTTCAATTCTTTTAATTTGGTCAGTGCCATTCTGTATGGAGCAATCAAAATTGAATTTGTCTTTGGTGCTAATTTAATACCAAACTCTACCTTACGGATTGGCGGCAAACTCGGTGACTCTTCAAGAAACACATCAGGATATTCGCATACAATTGGTACTGATTCAATAATCTTTTCAGTCACTTTAGAATCAAGTACATAGGCAAAGCAACCTTCGCAACCCTTTTTCACATATTTCTGAGCTAACGTCAAAGAAATCACTACCGGTAGTCCATTCAGATCATTAGACTCAATCCGAATTATCTCATCATTCTGGCATCGCAAATCAATAGTCTTCTATCTGTAGTTCACAATAGCATCATGCAACATTAGCCAATCTATGCTTAGAATTATATCAAATTCATCAAATGGCAACAACATCAAATTGGTTGGGAAACATGAATCTCAAATCATTAACGGACAATTCTTACATACTCTATCAACCAAAACACACGGTCCTAAGGGGTTCAATACTCTAATCACAAACTCAGTGGACTCTATAGACAAAATCTTACTAGATTCCAAAGTCTCACATACATAAGAATGAGTTGATCCAGGATCAATCAATGTAACAACACTAGTATCGTAGAGAGTGAAAGTACAAATAATAACATCTAGAGACGAAGCCTCTTCGTAAGCACAAATAGCATAAGCTCTGGTAGGTACGCGAGCCTCAGATCTAATAGCAGTGTCTTTAGTTCCTCTCTGCCTACCACTCACATTACCTATGTTTTTGGGTGGTCTACCTCAAACTGTCGTATTACTCGGCCTCGTATTCTGCATCGTCTCTTACTCTACCAACTCAAGGCATTTGCAAATAAAGTGATCTAACGATTCACATTTAAAACAGGCCTGATCATTCAATCTACAATCACCAGGGTGGTGTTTGTCTGCACTCGGGTTAGTTCGGTCGGATATTACCAACACTAGCAATTGAAGTGGCTTTTGAACTCACAGGTTGTCTGTCTCGATCTCGTCTAAAATAACCAACAGTATCCTTTGATCAGCCAAAATCATCTCAGAATTTCTTTGATGCCGACTGAAATGACTTACTCGATGATCTTTTTCACGAATCTCTAGCTTCAAAGTCATTTCTTTTCTCTTTCTTGAGCTCTTCAGCTTTGCTTGCTCGCTCGACTAGTACCACAAACTGTTTTATTTCCAAAATCCTGACTAACATCTTAATGTCCTCATTCAATCCGTCTTTGAGTCTTTTACACATTATTGCCTCAGTTGATACATATTCCTGGGCATATCTGTTGAGTCTCACAAATTCTCGTTCATATTCTGTAACTGTCATGTGACCCTGTTTTAACTCGAGGAATTCTTTGCCTTTTTGATCTATAAATCTTTGACTAATATATTTCTTTTAGAATTCATTCTGAAAGAACTCCCAGGTAACCTGTTTTTTCAAAACCACCGATACTAGTGTATTCCACCATGATATGCGGTGTCTCGTAGCAAACATACAACATATTTAATACATTCATCAGGGGTACAGGATAGTTCATCAAACACCCAAATCGTATTATCAAGCCAGAATTCAGCTTGTTCATCATCATCATCAATAGTGGCTCTGAATTCTTCAGCCCGTATTTTCTAATTTCATCAATTGATGGCTTATTTAATCTCATCGGATCAATAACTTGAGGTATCACAGGTGCTCGAGGAGGATTAGGCCATGGTGGAGGTTGTTGAGCAGCCTGATTTGTATGGATATATTGCGTGAAACATTCGTTCATCATCTGGAAGAAGGCTTGTTTAGCCTTTCCCTCATGGCTACTCGAAATTAGCTTAGAATCAGCCGGCACTGTCCCTTGAGCGGGAGCAGGCATAATACTCTCTACTTCATCAGCTACAGTTCGATTGGGATCCATTTACTATAGGAAAACATATTTTTAATTGTCAGGAATCATCACACTATCGCAGTATATAAATATGGCATGTATAGCTATACTCACACGTGCTACGTTAGTCCTAGAATCGACTAAACTATAGCTCTGATACCAATCAAATGTAACACCCCTGACCCGTATCCGTCGTCGGATTAGGGTTAGGAGGCATTACCATGCAAAACACAGTTCAGCACAGCCATTTATCACCTTTCATGCACCAAAGATTAACGATACATTTATAACATTATCAAACTTGAATATCCACAATTCACTTATTATAAATTCGAATACATGAATCATAATTCCAATTCAAAAATAATCATACCTTACTAACCATGTATCACAAATAAGTACATTTCAAAATTTCTACTAATTCAATTCGAACATACATCAAAACCCAATTGAACTTGTTCCGTAATTACCAAATTCGAACCAAACTTGTATACATCAAAGCCATGTTCACATACATTGGCATTACAAACTGAATCAAAATAACCAATATACAATAGAATATATAATCATCATTTTATCCTATTACTAAGCTAAATTATAAAACCATTCACAAAGACAAAACATACCACGCATCAAGCTTACCAAAAATGAGCTAATCATAAGCTATTCATATCATTATTCAATCAAGCCATGTAACCAAACCACTATACTTACATGCCATTAAACACACTTACCAAAATGAGTTTATAGCATGACCAGATAGTCACCACACTAGCATCATGATCAAGACATTTTTTTCATAGCTATATATATACAATTCAAAACCAACCATATCAAGTTAGACTATACATGCCATATGCCATAAACACAAGTTTTCTTTCAAGGTACCAAAATAGATATCGATAGGGTAATGGTGTTCCTTGACGATCCTGAGCTCGAGCTAGCTTTTAATAACTATAAAATAGAGAAAGAATATACAAAGTAAGCTTTGAAAGCTTAGTAAGCCATAAGCAAATAAATTAACACAAGAATATTCATAATTCATTTCGAAACAACCAAACCTAATAACTTCCATATACATATATAACTCCAATTCTCATAAAGTTCACATAATCACTTTAATCATCAACACTTACCTTTTCTTTCAAAGTTCGTATAAACTTAATACATACTTGAATCGTTTAAATTGAACTCACATATGGTCTTGCCATGTCTTTGCCCATTGAACCATTCGAAATTGTTAAGGATACAAGGAAATCATAATGTGCTCGTACATTACCATACCAGACAGGGTCTTACACGAATCATATACGATGCCAGTGTCCCAGACAGGGTCTTACATGAATCATATACGATGCCACTATCCCAGACAGGGTCTTACACGAATCATATACGATGCCAATGTCCCAGACATGGTCTTACACGTTTTCTCACTTCGATGCCCATGTCCCAGACATGGTCTTATATGATTATACATTGGAAGTCCTAATGTCATGACATACGTATCCTATACTATTCCTATAGTTCGTACGGGGCTTCCGGATGTCATAATTCAATTAATTCGAGCTTGATAAAAGTCATACCATGCTTATATTAATTCAAAAATATGTCAAATATATACATACCAATTCGGTAACATTTAAAACATATACATTCGAATTTAAAAACTTTTATTTACTTATGAACTTACCTCGTACAGACACGAACGGACTGGAAGGACTATTCGACAACTTTTGATTTCCCCCGATCAAAATCCGATTTCCTCTTTTCTTGATCTAAACTAATAAAAATTTCACTAATTTAATCACACATTTAATCAATTCAATCCATAAATACATAATTAGGCCTTTTTACACATTGGCCCTTATAATTTCACATTTGACATTTTAGTCCTTATTTCACAAAACACAAAATATACATAATTTCCTTAAACACATGCTTGGCCGAATATTCCATTAATTCATATTAGTCTATATCTTTCATTTATTTCAAATTTTGACCCCTCAATTTACAAATTTCATAATTTAATCCTTAATATACATTTTTATCAAAAATCACATAATTAAACATAATAATCTATCAACAAAAATTTATTTTTCATCATCAAACCGAAAAAATCTCAAGCTATCAACAATGGAAAATCACAAAATTCATAACCAATTCAAAAATTCAAGCATGGGCTAGCTAGTACTTGAAGCAACAATCTCAAAAATGTAAAATTTATCAAAACCTCAACAAAATCCATACCTTAATTAAAGAAAACCAAGGCCGAACCTAGCTTGCTCTTTTTCTTTCTTTTCTTTTGTAGTTTCAATCAAAAGATGAACACCATGCATGGCCATTTTTTTTTGTTTTATTATATTATCATTTACTAACTTAATTACTTTATTAACCTTAATGAAATAATATAAAAGATTTATAATGGTTGCCCACTACCGTCCATGCTATTATTTAATGGCGTAATTTCATTTCGAGGCCTCTACATTAAAAAGAATATAGCAATTTAGCACTTTAACAAATAGCAAGTCGTTTTTGCATTTTACACGCTTAAATCCTTTTATCAAATCGAGCACACAAACAATAAAATTTTCACACAAAATTTTCACACATATCAATTAACATACTGTAAACACCAAAAGTAATATTAAAATAATTTTACAACTTCAAATTTGTGGTTCCAAAACCACTGCTCCGATTTAGCTAAAACCGGGCTGTTACACCAAATATCATCCACTAACTCACAATTGGACTATTTACCTCATAATGAATTAAAATTTAAGGTTTTATAACTATTTAACACTTTTAACTATTAAAACTCAAGTTTTACACTTTACGCGATTTAGTCCTTTTTATTGAATTGAGCAATTAAACTATAAAATTAGCTCACTAAATTTTCACTGTGACAGCCCAAAATTGACCCTAGTCGGGAAGTGGTTTCGGGACCGCTAAACCGAGTCACCGAAAGGTTTGAATGTGATGTTTATTATCTAGAATATGTAATAATGAATGTGTGAAAATTTCAAGCTTCGATTTGGTCGATTGCATGTGAATTTAGTCAATAGGACTTATATGAGAAAATTTTAAAATGTGATAGGTCAATGCATGAGGACCTATTAGTGCATGTGGAAGAAAAAGGGGACTTGCATGTCAAATTCCCCCTCCCTAATATGTAGTGGCCGGCCATGCTATGGGTGGAAACATGTTGGGAACATGTTGGCCTAGTGAGGTATGTAGGATGAAATATAATAAGAAGTATGGGGAAATAAAGAAATGGAAAAAGGAAAGGATGGGTGGTAATTGTTTCTTTCCTCCCCTTTTGCCGTGAAAGTAAGAAGGAAAAACAAAAAAAAAGTGTCCATCTTTCTTCATTTCCCCTTGGCCGAATGTTCTAAAGAAGAAAGAAAAAAATTTGTTCATCTTTTATCATCCTTGGCCGAAAATGCAAAAAGGAAGGGGGAAGAGCTTGAGAAAATCGGCTATGGTGGTTTGCTAGACTAAGGTATGTTTGATGTTGTCTTTGAGATGCATGCATGTTTTAAATAGCCCATGTTCAAACCTTGAATCTTGTTGATAACATGAGCAATCGGTCATGAGAAAGTGTTCAAGGAATGGTTGTTGTTCATGTTAGTTGGATGAGAAATGGTGAGTTTTGTGGTTTCATGTTAAAGTTAGGTGAATGATGATAGAGGAATGTTTGAACTATAAAAAGAATCGGCTACCTTGTTATGAGCTAGGGCCGAATGTGAGTTTGGTTGTGTTTGAATGTTACATGCTTGGTAGAATGGTGGATGAAGGTGCCGAATGTATGTGGGATTGATAGAGTCTCCAAATTGATTTTATGTGTGTATGCATGACCGAATATACGTGGTCACATGAGTAAGGAAATGAGTTATTTGATATGTGGTAAAAGTTAAGTACTAAATCGAAGGTTGCTAAAATTGCCATTTCTTAGCCGAATATGTGCTTGATCAATGAAGGAATTGTTGAAGAACATAGGTGAACTTGGTGAGGGCAATCGGCCTAGTGTACAAATGATATGAAGATTTTAGGAAATTGTTTTGGTTAGGTGTATGTATGATTAAGTATATTCGGCAATATACTTAAAGTGGGTACATGATATTACATTATAATTATTGAGCTTGAGTATATGGATATGTGTATATGTGGTCATATAATGACATCTTGGTTTGAAAATTTAATGATGTGTGATTGCCGAATGTGATAAATAAATTCATGTTATTGAGTTAAATATTGAATACTCTTATTTGTATTATTTAAGCTCAAGAACCTAAAGGAGAGGCGTCCAACAAGGGGAAATCGAAGGTCATCGAGTAGCCCACTCGGAATTATTTTACCCAACATAAAGTAAGTCATTAAGCATGTAGTGGGTATTATTTCAAATGGTCATAATGTGTATGTATTGATGCTGATTGGAATGAATAAATATACATATATATATGCATGTACGTATGTGATGATGAAATTGTTGAACGAATGAAAAGAGGTAAGATGTAATGAGTTGTTGATCTCGGCACTAAACGTGCGGGATAACCATTTATGACCATGAGATTGGCGCTAGGTGCGCGGGATTAAATTGTACAGCACTAAGTGTGCGATTCGACTATGTTGCACTAAGTGTGCGAAATGAATATGATGCACTAAGTGTGCGAATTGACCATGCGGCACTAAGTGTGCGAGTCTAACTATGTAGCACTAAGTGTGCGATTTGATTGTATAGCACTGAGTGTGCGGGCTCAATATACATTCGTGAATCATTATGGACACTATGTGTGCGACACTATTGAGTCGATCGCGGACAGCGGGTCGGGTAAGTGTCTTGAGCACGTGGCTAATAGGTGCTATGCTTATACTTGGTGTTGAGCTCGGTAAGTTCGAACCTATGCGACAAATATACTTGAAGTCACGTACATAAGTTTTATCGTAGGATGGGTGAAAGGTCGTATAGTCGTTTGATTGTAACGAAAATAAATTGATTTATGAAATTGCTTCAATGTCCTATTGATGAGTATATAGAATGTGAATGCATGAATTGATATGAAATTGAATTGATAAGTTGGAGGAACTATGGTATGGTTCGGTATGGATAGAGTAAATTGTCTCGTTCCATTTTGTTTCCTCTTGTGATAATGTTGTTGATAGATGGTAGTGCATTGCTTATGACTTACTGAGTTATAAACTCACTCGATGTTTCCTTGTCACCCACTATAGGTTGCTTGGTCTCATCTATTTTTGCGGGGTCGGGCCGTCATTGAAGTCATCACACCGGATAGCAAGTTTTGGTACTTTCTTCTTAGTGTGTTTAGAAGATCATTTTGGCATGTATAAGCTAGTACGTTGTGTTTGAATTATGGCATGTAAACTTTAAGCCATGCGAAAATGGCACGAATGTTCGATTGAATTGGATCAAGGGTAGGCATGAAATGGACCTAGTTACTTTCGTAACAGATGCTGGCAGCAGCAGTGTCATGAGATTGAAAAATCACTAAAAATAGTGGGAGTGGAATTAATTGATGAAAAAATTATGTAATCGAAGCTCGATGAGTCTGCTTTCATGAGGAAGTAACGAAAAGATCATATGGGCAGTATATTAAGAGATAATCAGATTTTAGTGGGACAGGGCCAGAACGGTTTCTGGATTCCCTGCTCCGACTTTGGAAATTCATTATAAATTAGCCAGAGATAATTAGGGGTCGTACCAAATATGTGCAGATTCCTCTCTGAGTCTAGTTTTCATAGAAACAAACGGGAACAGTATTGAAGCCCCGTGCAGGGAGATATCCCAGTCGTAATGGACAAAGGTCAGTGTAGTCGACCCCTGCAACTTGGGGGACTTTGACTAATAAACTGTACTAATTGGCCCAACCAAAAATTCTAGAAAAAAATACATAGATGGGCACATGAGTCTAGTTTCTGGGAAAAATTACGAAACTCATTTTTGAGTTACGAAACTCAAGATATAATTTTTAAAGCGGCTAGTACACAGATTGGGCAGTGTCTGGAAAATAAATTTTGTAAGGGGCTAAAGCCAGTTAACACCTCGTGTTCGACTCCGGTGTCGGTTTCGGGTTCGGGGTGTTACATTTTATTGGTATCAGAGCTATGGTTTAGTCGGTTCTAGGACTACCATAGCACGTATGAGTCTAGCTATACATGCCATAATGTTAATGTTTAAAAGGATGATGACTTCTGACGGTTGAAATGTTTTTGTCTTGATTAGTAAATGGATCCCGATGAAGAAAGAACCCTAGCGGTTGACGTTGAGAGCGTAGCGGCTGCTCCTGCACAAGGGACGCCGCCTGTTGAACCTCAGTCATCTGCGAATAATCAAGGTGAGGGGGCTAAACAAGCCTTCTTTACCATGATGAATGAGTGGGTCGCGCAATATGCCCGAGCCAACCCGGCTGTCCAACAATTCCCAAATTTGAATAATCCACCCCAAGAGCCTGTAAGGCCATCAGTCGCTGATCCTGTGAGGCTGAGTAAGCCACCTGTAGACTTGATTAGGAAGCGTGGGGCCGAGGAGTTCAAGGCCATAGTAACTGATGATGCCGAAAGGGCCGAGTTCTGGCTTGATAACACCATTCGGGTGTTCGATGAATTGTCATGCACACCCGATGAATGTCTAAAATGTGCTGTATCTTTGCTGCGAGACTCAGCCTACTATTGGTGGAGGACCTTGATTTCCATAGTCCCGAACGAGCAAGTAACTTGGGACTTCTTTCAAACGGAATTCCGGAAGAAATTTATTAGCCAACGGTTCATTGACCAGAAGCGTAAGGAGTTCTTGGAACTCAAGCAAGGCCGTATGACTGTATCTGAATACGAACATGAATTCGTAAGACTTAGTAGGTATGCCCGGGAGTGTGTAGCTGATGAGGTTGCTATGTGCAAAAGATTCGAGGAAGGATTGAATGAAGATTTAAAGCTACTAACGGGTATTTTGGAAATAAAGGAATTCGTAACACTAGTCGAACGAGCCTGCAAGGCGGAGGAACTTGGAAAGGAGAAGAGGAAGGCTGAATTTGAAGCTAGAGATTATCGTAAAAGATCGACGAGTAAAGCTCCGTTCTCAGCTGTGAAGAAGTTCAGGGAGGACATTAATAAGTCGAGGGCGACTGCGGGAATTTCCATCAGGGCAAGACCATCGATGGGCTCCCGAGCTACTTCGGTAGCTAGTGTGGGCAATAATCGTCACGAGAAACCTGAATGTCCCCAATGTGGAAGACGACACCTAGGTGAATGTTGGGGCAAGTCTACTAACAGGGCCTGTTACGGATGCGGTTCGAAGGACCACTTCATTAGAGATTGCACAGAGCTGGATGAGAAGAATAAGATTCAAGGTGCAAGACCTAGTGGAGTGACATCTAGAGGTAGACCACCGAGAATATTAGGAGGCAGGGGTGGTAGTCAGAGGGGGGCCTCTGATACGGCCGATCGCGCCGAGAACCGTACTCCTGCTAGAGCATATGCCATTCGCGCACGAGAGGAGGCAACCTCCCCCGACGTCATCACTGGTACCTTCACTCTCTTTGATACTAATGTGATTGCATTGATTGACCCTGGTTCTACTCATTCATATGTATGCGAAACCTTAGCAACCAGTAAGACTCTACCTGTTGAGTCTACTGAGCTCGTAATTCGAGTATCAAACCCTTTGGGTCAATGCGTACTTGTTGATAAAGTGTGTAAGAGATGCCCTCTAATAATCCGAGAATCCTGTTTTCCGGCTGATTTGATGCTTTTGCCGTTCAACGAGTTTGATGTTATTCTTGGTTTGGATTGGTTAACCGCGCATGATGCGGTTGTGAATTGCAAAAGCAAGACTATCGATTTGAGGTGCGCAAATAACGAAATAATCCGAGTTGAGTCTGCGGACTTAAGGGGGTTGCCAGCTGTAATATCAACAATGTTGGCCCAGAAATATGTAAGGAAAGGGTGCGAAGCATACCTCGCGTATGTACTTGATGACAAGGAGTTAGAAAAGAAACCCGAATCGGTGCCGGTGGTCTGTGAATACCCGGATGTTTTTCCTGAAGAGTTATCGGGTTTGCCACCTGTTCGGGAGGTAGAGTTTGGTATTGAGCTTGTACCTGGAACTACGCCTATTTCGATCGCTCCGTATCGTATGGCACTAACCGAGTTAAAAGAGTTGAAAGCTCAGTTGCAAGAATTGACGGATAGAGGCTTCGCTCGACCGAGTTTTTCACCTTGGGGTGCACCAGTATTGTTCGTGAAAAGAAGGACGGAACCATGAGGTTGTGCATTGACTATCGTCAACTGAATAAAGTGACGATAAAGAATAAATATCCGTTGCCGCGTATTGATGATCTGTTCGATCAATTAAAGGGGGCATCGGTGTTTTCAAAGATAGATTTGAGATCGGGTTATTATCAGTTGCGGATTCGAGATTCGGACGTACCCAAAACTGCTTTCAGAACGAGGTACGGTCACTATGAGTTCTTAGTGATGCCGTTTGGGCTCACTAATGCCCCTGCGGTGTTTATGGATTTGATGAATCGGATCTTTAGGCCGTATTTGGATCGGTTCGTAGTTGTGTTTATTGATGACATCTTGGTCTATTCAAGAGATGAGACCGAACATGCTGAGCATCTGAGGCAAGTGTTGCAAATTTTGCGGGATAAGCAGTTATATGCTAAGTTCAGTAAGTGTGAGTTCTGGTTAAGAGAGGTTAGCTTCTTGGGTCATGTGGTATCCGCATCGGGTATTCGAGTTGACCCGAGCAAAATTTCAGCCATACTTAACTGGAAGCCTCCGAGAAATGTTACCGAAGTCCGGGGCTTTCTAGGGCTCGCCGGTTATTACCGACGATTTGTCAAAGGTTTCTCGATGATAGCCACACCAATGACGAAGCTACTTCAGAAGGATGTTAAGTTCGAATGGACGGAGAAATGTCAGAAAAGCTTCGATCAACTGAAAACTCATCTGACTGAAGCTCCAATTTTGGTACAACCCGAATCGGGTAAAGAGTTTGTTGTTTATAGTGACGCATCCCTACTTGGGTTGGGTTGCGTATTGATGCAAGAAGGTCGAGTTGTGGCCTATGCGTCAAGACAATTGAAGCCACACGAGAGGAATTATCCGACCCATGATCTCGAACTAGCCGCCATTGTGTTTGCATTGAAAATATGGCGACATTATTTGTTTGGTGAGAAGTGCCATGTGTTTTCGGATCACAAAAGTCTCAAATATTTGATGACTCAACGAGACTTGAATCTGCGACAAAGACGTTGGCTTGAGTTGTTGAAAGATTACGAGCTTGTCATTGATTACCACCCGGGAAAGGCTAATGTGGTTGCGGACGCCTTAAGCCGGAAATCACTGTTTGCTTTGCGAGCGATGAATGTACACTTGTCTGTTCTACCTGACAATGTGTTAGTAGCTAAATTAAAAGCCAAACCATTATTGACTCATCAAATTCGTGAAGCTCAGAAAGTCGATGATGAATTGGTTGCAAAACGAGCTGAGTGTGTTCCGAACAAGGAATCGGAGTTTCAGATTGATGATGATGGTTGTTTGAGGTTTAGAAGTCGTTTGTGCGTTCCAAGGAATTCGGAACTCATTCCGATGATCCTGAACGAAGCCCATTGTAGCCGAATGTCAATTCACCCGGGGAGCACGAAAATGTACAACGACTTGAAACGTCGGTTTTGGTGGCATGGTATGAAGCGAGACATCTCCGACTTTGTTTCGAGATGTTTAATATGTCAACAAGTGAAAGCGGAACATCAAGTGCCTTCAGGGTTACTTCAGCCGATCATGATACCCGAGTGGAAATGGGACCGAGTCACAATGGACTTTGTGTCCGGACTGCCATTGTCCGCAAGTAAGAAGGATGCGATTTGGGTTGTTGTTGATAGGCTGACTAAGTCGGCTCACTTTATCCCCGTGCGTACGGATTTTTCATTGGATAAACTAGCCGAATTGTATGTTACTCAGATTGTGAGATTACATGGAGTACCTATTTCTATCGTGTCGGATAGAGATCCGAGATTCACCTCGCGATTTTGGAAGAAATTGCAAGAAGCTCTGGGTACCAAGCTGCATTTTAGCACCGCTTTTCATCCCCAAACCGATGGTCAATCCGAGCGGATAATTCAGATACTCGAGGACATGCTGAGATGTTGCATCCTTGAGTTTAGTGGTTCATGGGAACGATATGTACCTTTGATTGAATTCGCTTACAACAATAGTTTTCAATCAAGTGTTAAGATGGCACCTTACGAGGATTTGTACGGTCGTAAATGCCGTACACCATTGTTTTGGACCGAGCTCGGTGAAAGTAAAATTTTCGGAGTTGATTTGATTAAAGATGCCGAACAGAAAGTAAAAGTAATCCGTGAAAGTTTGAAGGCAGCCACAGATCGTCAGAAATCGTATGCGGATCTGAAACGGAAGGACATTGAATATCAGGTGGGAGATAAAGTGTTCCTTAAAGTTTCGCCTTGGAAAAAGGTACTTAGGTTTGGCCGTAAGGGCAAGTTGAGCCCGAGATTCATTGGGCCGTACGAAATCTCCGAACGAGTGGGGCCAGTTGCGTATAGATTGATTTTGCCCCCTGAGCTTGAAAAGATTCACAATGTCCTTCATGTTTCGATGCTTCGACGCTATCGATCTGATCCGTCGCATATAATTAGCCCATCAGAGGTTGAAATCCAAACCTATTTACTGGTAAGATTTTCGAGGACGAAAATTTCTTAAGTGGGGAGAGTTGTGACAGCCCAAAATTGACCCTAGTCGGGAAGTGGTTTCGGGACCGCTAAACCGAGTCACCGAAAGGTTTGAATGTGATGTTTATTATCTAGAATATGTAATAATGAATGTGTGAAAATTTCAAGCTTCGATTTGGTCGATTGCATGTGAATTTAGTCAATAGGACTTATATGAGAAAATTTTAAAATGTGATAGGTCAATGCATGAGGACCTATTAGTGCATGTGGAAGAAAAAGGGGACTTGCATGTCAAATTCCCCCTCCCTAATATGTAGTGGCCGGCCATGCTATGGGTGGAAACATGTTGGGAACATGTTGGCCTAGTGAGGTATGTAGGATGAAATATAATAAGAAGTATGGGGAAATAAAGAAATGGAAAAAGGAAAGGATGGGTGGTAATTGTTTCTTTCCTCCCCTTTTGCCGTGAAAGTAAGAAGGAAAAACAAAAAAAAAGTGTCCATCTTTCTTCATTTCCCCTTGGCCGAATGTTCTAAAGAAGAAAGAAAAAAATTTGTTCATCTTTTATCATCCTTGGCCGAAAATGCAAAAAGGAAGGGGGAAGAGCTTGAGAAAATCGGCTATGGTGGTTTGCTAGACTAAGGTATGTTTGATGTTGTCTTTGAGATGCATGCATGTTTTAAATAGCCCATGTTCAAACCTTGAATCTTGTTGATAACATGAGCAATCGGTCATGAGAAAGTGTTCAAGGAATGGTTGTTGTTCATGTTAGTTGGATGAGAAATGGTGAGTTTTGTGGTTTCATGTTAAAGTTAGGTGAATGATGATAGAGGAATGTTTGAACTATAAAAAGAATCGGCTACCTTGTTATGAGCTAGGGCCGAATGTGAGTTTGGTTGTGTTTGAATGTTACATGCTTGGTAGAATGGTGGATGAAGGTGCCGAATGTATGTGGGATTGATAGAGTCTCCAAATTGATTTTATGTGTGTATGCATGACCGAATATACGTGGTCACATGAGTAAGGAAATGAGTTATTTGATATGTGGTAAAAGTTAAGTACTAAATCGAAGGTTGCTAAAATTGCCATTTCTTAGCCGAATATGTGCTTGATCAATGAAGGAATTGTTGAAGAACATAGGTGAACTTGGTGAGGGCAATCGGCCTAGTGTACAAATGATATGAAGATTTTAGGAAATTGTTTTGGTTAGGTGTATGTATGATTAAGTATATTCGGCAATATACTTAAAGTGGGTACATGATATTACATTATAATTATTGAGCTTGAGTATATGGATATGTGTATATGTGGTCATATAATGACATCTTGGTTTGAAAATTTAATGATGTGTGATTGCCGAATGTGATAAATAAATTCATGTTATTGAGTTAAATATTGAATACTCTTATTTGTATTATTTAAGCTCAAGAACCTAAAGGAGAGGCGTCCAACAAGGGGAAATCGAAGGTCATCGAGTAGCCCACTCGGAATTATTTTACCCAACATAAAGTAAGTCATTAAGCATGTAGTGGGTATTATTTCAAATGGTCATAATGTGTATGTATTGATGCTGATTGGAATGAATAAATATACATATATATATGCATGTACGTATGTGATGATGAAATTGTTGAACGAATGAAAAGAGGTAAGATGTAATGAGTTGTTGATCTCGGCACTAAACGTGCGGGATAACCATTTATGACCATGAGATTGGCGCTAGGTGCGCGGGATTAAATTGTACAGCACTAAGTGTGCGATTCGACTATGTTGCACTAAGTGTGCGAAATGAATATGATGCACTAAGTGTGCGAATTGACCATGCGGCACTAAGTGTGCGAGTCTAACTATGTAGCACTAAGTGTGCGATTTGATTGTATAGCACTGAGTGTGCGGGCTCAATATACATTCGTGAATCATTATGGACACTATGTGTGCGACACTATTGAGTCGATCGCGGACAGCGGGTCGGGTAAGTGTCTTGAGCACGTGGCTAATAGGTGCTATGCTTATACTTGGTGTTGAGCTCGGTAAGTTCGAACCTATGCGACAAATATACTTGAAGTCACGTACATAAGTTTTATCGTAGGATGGGTGAAAGGTCGTATAGTCGTTTGATTGTAACGAAAATAAATTGATTTATGAAATTGCTTCAATGTCCTATTGATGAGTATATAGAATGTGAATGCATGAATTGATATGAAATTGAATTGATAAGTTGGAGGAACTATGGTATGGTTCGGTATGGATAGAGTAAATTGTCTCGTTCCATTTTGTTTCCTCTTGTGATAATGTTGTTGATAGATGGTAGTGCATTGCTTATGACTTACTGAGTTATAAACTCACTCGATGTTTCCTTGTCACCCACTATAGGTTGCTTGGTCTCATCTATTTTTGCGGGGTCGGGCCGTCATTGAAGTCATCACACCGGATAGCAAGTTTTGGTACTTTCTTCTTAGTGTGTTTAGAAGATCATTTTGGCATGTATAAGCTAGTACGTTGTGTTTGAATTATGGCATGTAAACTTTAAGCCATGCGAAAATGGCACGAATGTTCGATTGAATTGGATCAAGGGTAGGCACGAAATGGACCTAGTTACTTTCGTAACAGATGCTGGCAGCAGCAGTGTCATGAGATTGAAAAATCACTAAAAATAGTGGGAGTGGAATTAATTGATGAATAAATTATGTAATCGAATCTCGATGAGTCTGCTTTCATGAGGAAGTAACGAAAAGATCATATGGGCAGTATATTAAGAGATAATCAGATTTTAGTGGGACAGGGCCAGAACGGTTTCTGGATTCCCTGCTCCGACTTTGGAAATTCATTATAAATTAACCAGAGATAATTAGGGGTCGTACCAAATATGTCCAGATTCCTCTCTGAGTCTAGTTTTCATAGAAACAAACGGCAACAGTATTGAAGCCCCGTGCAGGGAGATATCCCAGTCGTAATGGACAAAGGTCAGTGTAGTCGACCCCTGCAACTTGGAGGACTTTGACTAATAAACTGTACTAATTGGACCAACCAAAAATTCTAGAAAAAAATACATAGATGGGCACATGAGTCTAGTTTCTGGGAAAAATTACGAAACTCATTTTTGAGTTACGAAACTCAAGATATGATTTTTAAAGCGGCTAGTACACAGATTAGGCAGTGTCTGGAAAATAAATTTTGTAAGGGGCTAAAGCCAGTTAACACCTCGTGTTCGACTCCGGTGTCGGTTTTGGGTTCGGGGTGTTACATTCACACATATCAAATAACATGTTGTAAACACCAAAAATAATATTAAAATAATTTTTTGACATCGGATTTGTGGTTCCAAAGCCACTGTTCTGATTTAGCTAAAACTGGGCTGTTACAGTTCCCAACCTTCACATAGTGTTTCATCCTCCATTTGCTGGAAAAATGTGATCTCATTTCTAAGTTTGACATTCATATTCGAGGGATTATATCATAGGAAAAACTTCTAGCAAAGATCATTCCATGATGCCATTATTCCCGACGACAAAGCATTCTGCTATGCTCTCGCTCAATCTCTTAAAGAATATGGAAATAGTTGAAGCCATAGAGCGTCTTCAGGCACACCCTACTACCTAAATGAGTCACAAACCTCTACTAAATGTCTTAAATGCAATCTTGGATTTTTAGGAGGTGATCCATTAAACTATCCTACTGTTTGTAAAATCTAATACATTACCAGTTTCAGCTTAAACTATTGTGCCTGTATTTGTTGTCTTACTCTCCCTGGATTCAGGTAATCCAAATTTAGCACAACATGCTCTTGAATTGGTCTATCTCGATCATATATTACCCCACGTATATGAGGATTACTTCCGTAACTATTCAGATTATCATTGAGACTAGGTTCATTCCTGTTCCTAGCCATTTTCACAGTTCTTTCTACTTTTTTCGTAAAGTTCTTTTGATATATGGGTAAAAGGATATTCTTTGTTAATAGGATTTCCTCTTATCATGAATTGATGGAAAACCTATAGAAATTAAATTAAGTTAGATAAAACTAATGGAATTAAGTAAAATAACCAAACCAAATTACACCAAATTACCGATCCCTGGCAACGGTGCCAAAAACTTGTCGTTTGTGAATATGATGTGTGAATTGTGCAAGTATACATGTTGAATCAAGTACTAAAGGATAAGTGAGATCGTCTCCACAGGGATTGGATTAGGTATAGAAATGGTCAAGCTATAATAATGTTTACTGTTATAGCAAAACCAAGTTAAGTACACAGTGATAAATTAAATTAATAAGGGTGAGTGAAAAATGTATATTGACTAATATTGGAAAATGATAAGGCAAAACAAGAATAAAAATGCAATGGCAATTACGAGAATAATCAAGAGAACAAATAAATAACTAAGAATGCTATGGCAAAGATGCTGCGACAATGAATTGAAGGTCTACTATGTTGATTTGGAAGGTTGGGACTACAAAGAATCTGCCCTTACTTTCAGTAATGCCTCAGCATAATTGTACTTAATCTACTACTTAGAAAAGACCTAAAGTGACCTGCTTCTTTCAAGAGTAAGGTCTTAAGTTACCTGGCTTGCGACTATAGGCATTATCATGGTACCTTGCACTATTTTGTTTTTATTCTACGCAAACGTTGCTCTATTTCTAGAGTTTGCTATGAGTATTTGGTCGAATACTCACTTGTATCATTAAATTTTGGTCAAACTAATCCAACCTTTTTAGAATTTGATTCAGTTTTTGGGCATGCTAGACATTCATTTATGTCTAGAGAATATACACATACATTAGAAAATAAAAACAATTAAATAAAACAGTAGATCAAATAAAATATTTTCTTCAACTATTATAGAAAATAAAAGTTTTCATCATGTAATCCCAATCCTATGACATTTATCTCATGGATTGGTAATTAAAATTCAAGTTCGAAATAAAATCCAAGATCATTTTGATCAAATTAATTCATGGAAAAACATATTAAGAAATAAATTAAGAACTTAGGGAGATGGTTGACGCCAAATCAATTTGCAATCCAGCAGTACAGTGTCCTATGGTGGTTGAGAACATAGTTTTCATGTTCCTCTTTCCCGTCTCTACTCAGCCATTACCCTCTATTGTTACCTTTGACTCTCTCTTTCCCTTCTTTAGGGCTTCCTCCTTTGGCTTTTTATAAGCATTTCGTCCTAGGGTAACTCCAACAGCCCACAGTATCCTCTCATCTTTTTTAGGTAGATATTCCTGGTATAAGTAAAGTTGGGCTAAGACTAGTATGCACTAAATGTTGACTCAGTCATCCTCCCAAATTTTTGTGACATTCACGGTGGCAAACTGTCCAACCTTTTGCCCCGACAAACCTTTACTCCTTTATTTCTTTCTCCCTAACCAGTACTTGCCAAGCCACCAAATGCAACCCTTCCATATACAATTAAAAGTATCTAACATGTAAACACAATCCAAGGTCATAATTCAAATGATAAAAATACTAACAAAATGTCCTAAAATGCCACTAAGTGTACCTAAGTACAAACATTTAACTGGGTTTAAAGGCATGAAATATAACTCTTTTCAAGAGTTATCACCCATACCCGGTCCAGTCGCCAAACTTGAGCTATGGAATGCCACATTAGCCACCTAAGTGACCCTCCAATAATGCTCAGCCTAACCTCCAACACACCACAAGTTCAAACAAATAAAACATGTATAGGTTTTAGATAGTACAAGCTTGTGAACTCACTTCACTTGTTTCATGATATGCAACGGCAATAACATGCGAACTTACTTCGTATGCAAGGGTTTAACTTACTTTACTTTTGAACTCATAGAGATTTGGAAAAGAGTTTAGAATAGGCTAACCCTTAGTTCGAAAAAAATTTACAACTATTCAACTAGCTAAGATTGGGGTTTGCTGTAATAGCCCGTTTTCAGTGAAATCAGAAAAGTGGTTCTGAGACCACAAATCTAATGAGTAAACTATTATTTTGTTAATATTTAAATGTATATGGGATGTTAGTAAGTTCGTATTAAAATTTCATTAAGAAATTTTGATGTTTGCATGATTAATTAAGCGAAAAGGACTAAAGCATAAAAGGTGTAAAAGTAAAGTTCTATTAATTAAAAGGATCAAATGGTTGTGAAACTTGAAAGTAAATGGACTTAAATGGTAATTATACCATTCATAAGGTTAGTGGGCAATTATGGGCATAAATTGAATGATTTTTAAATATAATAAATAAGCTTAAAAAGGTAACTTAATAAATTAAGATAAAGTAAAATAAAGTAAAACTTTATATCATCTTCTTTAGTGACTTTCACCACCAAAATAGGGAAAGAAAAACACCATTTTTGTGCTTTTAGGACTCAGTTATGTATAGCTCATGCATGTTGGTGTTTTAAGGTTAGTTTTTAATGATTTTTATGTTTCTAGGATCGTTGTAGCTTAATCTAGCTAGCCCGGGTATCAATTTGTAAAACTTTTAAAGATTGAGGGTTATGTCATGAATGTTCTTGAATGATTTTTGGTATTAAATGATATATTATGAACCTTTTTTGAAAATTAAACAAGTTTTGTTAAGTGGTTTTTGATGAATTTTGGAATTATGGATTAAATTGTTAAAGGTATAAATTATACAGTTTTATTGTGAAAAGGTGGTAAATAGGAGTAGTTTCAAGGTCCCTTGCTTGTTTAGTTAACATGGAATATGATAGAATTGGTTAGATTTTAAGTTAAAAGCTTAAGGAATAAATTGTGAAAAGTTAAAACGTTAACGGCAAAATAGTAATTATGCATAAATGTGAATTATGGATTGAATTGAATGTTTAAGGTTAATTGAAATACTTAATTGAATATAATTATTTATTTAGATCAAGGGAAACCTCAATTGGATTTAAACTGAGGAAAGGCGAAAGCTACAGATTAGCTCGATCATATTTCTACGTCCTAGTCATCAAAGTAAGTTCGTAGTATTTCAATATGTAAAAAATTTCTATTTTTGTATCTATATTGGTTCTTTAATTACTATGTTTTTGGAAGATTATTTTGAATTGCATCTACATCCCCTCGTTTCTATTTCGGTACCTCTGAATTGCACTTAGTGCCTCTGTTTATATGTCGGTACCCCTGAATTGCACATACATGCCCCCGTTTGTACTTGATACCCTTGACTTGCACATACGTGCCCCTATTTGTACTTTGATACCTTTGAATTGCACATGTGTGCTCCTGTTTGTACTTCAGTACCCCTGAATTGCACATACGTGCCCCTATTTGTACTTCGATACCCCTGAATACACTTTTGTACCCCTATTTACACTCCGATAACTTTGAATCAAATAGTATATGAATCATATTTAATTATTTCTAGATTAAATGCTATACTATGTTCTTACTAAGGTTTAAAAGCTTATCAATTCTTGTGGATTATTTTGTAGATTTTTGTTGCTGACATTATGGTTAGATCAATCAATCGACTCACACTATCCATCAATGTTGGTAGTTTTTGTATCTCCTAGGGTAGTGGCATGTATAAACTTATGTAGTTTAATTTTTGGTTGGAATGTATAAGATGTTTTAAAATGGTGTTTTAATGAATACCTAAATAGTAACTAAATGTGTTTGTGTTTTGGTGTTATGTATGCATAATAGGTTATAATGCTTACTTTAGAAAGTACTTTTGATCACTTTTGATAATGGATGAGAATGGTTTATTAGTATCATTTGATGCATTATGTCATTGAGCTACCTCATGTTGTATGTTTTGAATGGCTCAAATGGCATATTTTATGATGGTATAGTAATGGTCAAGTTGAGATATATTTAGGTAAGCTTTCATGATTGCATTTGAGGTGCTTGAATGGCATATTGGCTAGTTGATTTTAGGACTCTTGAATTGGTCATTATATGTATGTTTTGATAGGGTTTTGATGCTTTGATTAAGTGCACATAAGGCCTAAAGGTTTATGAATGAATTGGTATTGGGAATGGCTTGATTTTAGGCAAATTTTAGATCCACACAGTCTGAGACACAGGTGTGTAACTAAGCCGTGTGTGGCACACGGCTCGGCAACATGGCCGTGTGTTTCCTATCAGTACCTTTGCATGCAAGTCAGTGAGTTATATGGCCTAGCACATGACCTAGCACACGGGCGTGTGAAGATATTTCAAGAGTTACATGGCTTGGCACATGGGCGTGTGACACGGCCATGTGACCCTACTCAGAGAGTTACACGGGTGAGGACACGGGCTAAGTTACGGTTGTGTATCCCTAGTTCAAAGGTTACACAGCCTGAGACACGAGCGTGTGCCTCATCCATGTAAGGCACATAGCCGTCTGACCCATGTATTCAAATTTTTGTATCTTTTTCCTAGACTTTTCAAATGATTTCAATTTAGTCCTAAATTGTTTTTATGGTATTTTTAAGACCTCGAGAGCTCCATTTAGGGACAATGTGAATGTGAATGAATGTTTATTAATATGTTTATGATAATGCATGAAATGCATGTTTATATGTTCTGTTTGTATGGTAATGCTCTGTAAGTTTTCTCATAGTAAGACTCTTTAAGCAGTGCAAGTCTCGCGAACCACCTCTTAGGTATTTAGATACTTCGAACATGGTTCACAGGGTTCTTCCTATACAGTATATCGAAACTCATTAATCGCTCACAAAACTAGTTCAACAATTGATGGGGTTCACACTTTGCACAATTCACCAACCCTGTCACTTTGCAACAACTTGAGCAAACTCTATATAAGTTTGTTAGATTTGAATATTTTATGCTATTGCTTATGACAAACACTATGCTTAGAAATTAAGTACTTGAGAGCGAACCTGTCAATAAAGAAAACTTCAATCGAACTTGGACTATATTCATATACTTAAAATTCAGATTTCTTTAATAAGTATTATTGGTTCGCCAAAAAAAACTAAAGGGAAACATAAGAAATCATAAAAATAACTACATCCTAGAACAATTGGCAAAGTCAATAGAATGACAACTCTAAGCCCAAGAAAAATCCCACATTGCCTTTAATCCAGAGTTCACTTGCATCATCTTTTCAGTATTTTTGCTACTTACCATGTGATCTAACTATCTGATGTGTTTAAAAAGGAGTGTCTGAGTTCTTGTGAACTCAGTGAATATATAGGAATTAATAACCACATAGCACACACAAATAATAAGTTAAGAAAAATCTTGGTAAGGTCACAGAACTGCAACTGGGTTTGCCATTCTTACGCAAAGTTTATTTCGTAAATAGTCGTTGTTAATTAGCTTAAAACAGTAAAACATAGTATTTTGAAAACACAAACTTATTCATATGTTTTTTTTTTTCCTATTGTATAAGTGAATGTCCTTATAACACCTCAGAATGACTCAATAATTCTTAACATGTCCCATACATAAAGCTAAGCACTCTCCAATACACCAACATGTCCCATTGAATGGAGCTTAGCTCGACATTCTCTTATCTTTCCAACCTATCTCAGGACCTTTGGCCCAAAATAGAAAACATAAGGTGATTACTCACAATCTTATGACATGCCATTATATCCAACAGTTTCAGAAGGTTATCATGTCAAAACATATACTTAAATATAGAGCTCACAAATCACAAGGAGCTTGCAGAGCACTATTCATATTGAGCTCGCAATAAAGAGCTTGCATATCACTATTTATATAAACATATATTTAAACACAACCACAAAAAAAGAGTTTTAGAAAAGCTTATTCTTAGAACTTAGGTTCAAACCCTAAGCTCTTGATTAACGCTATGGTCCGCACATATATGTAGCGATCCTTGAACACTCCCCAAATTGCTAAAAAATTAGACAAGCGTCGCTTTTCCATTGTCTTTACTTATAGACGATTCTATCAGTTTCACAATTTCACAAACTCACACAAGTTACTAACAGATAGAGCACATGAAAACTCATACATAAACACAAGAGAACCTAGGTTCGCACATGCTTGTGTTTTGGTGAACCTAATTTCCTTTGCTGTGAACCTTTCTTAATTACTTCAACACATGAGAGAAGTAGAGTCTTGCATTAGATCCTAAGAGCTAAGTTTTAGGTAGAAACTTGAAAACATGATAATCGATGGAGAAATTTAAGCAAATTTTCTCATTTAAAAAAATAATATGGAATTTCTTAATGAGGAGAGCTTAATTTATAGGCTCTAAGTGTTTTGATGTTCTTTGGATACCGTAGTTGCAGTAAAAGTACGAAAGTGTTACGTGCATGGATGGTTTTACGAAGAGAAAAGTAAGTCAACTTCCTAATTTTGGTATAATTACCCTTTGATTACTCCTACTTTTGAATTTTGGCCTAAAATAGTGATTACAGCTTGTCAGCCTATTGGTGACCATAGCTTGCCAGGCCCACGAGCAATCCCTACTTCGCTAGGCCCACTGGCGATTATAGTTTGTTAAATCCTTTGGCAACCTTAGTTGGTCAGGCCTTGGCGAATTTCAACTCTCCAGGCCTGTTGGCAAAAATCAACTCGCCAAGCCTACTGGCAAATACCAGCTCACCAAGCCTACTAGCGGATACCAGCTTGCCAGGTTTTCTGGCATATACCTGCTTACTAGGCACAAACTTTTTTAGTTCCTATTTTAGGGTGTTACAACTCTCCCCTCTTAAGAAATTTTGTCCTCAAAATTTTCTATATCAGAACATATAAGAATATTGATGGTTCACTACTTCTTTAGTTTCCCAAGTGGCTTCGTTGGTTTTGTAGTTTTTCCACAACACTTTAACTAAAGGAATTATCTTATTTTGTAGGACTTTTTCTTCGCGAGCTATAACTTCAACTGGTTCCTAATCAGAAGTTAAATCAGGTCATACCTCAACTTTATCTACTAGCACTATATGGGATGGGCCCACATGATACTTTCTTAACATGGAGACATGGAAAACATTATGGACTCATTCAAGTTCTGGTGGAAACTTAGGTCGATAGGCCACTAGACTGATCTTTTCAACCACCTCATATGGACCAATGAACCTTGGACTTATTTTCCTTTTCACTTAAATCTTAGAACTTTCTTCCATGGTGTGACCTTTAAAAACATTTTCTCTCCCACTTGGTACTCAATATCTCTTTGTTTTAAATCAATGTAGGATTCTTTTCAATCAAAAAATGTTTTTAGTCACTCGCAAATTAGCTCCACTTTTTCCTCTGTTTCGTGAACTAGCTATGGTCCAACCATTCGCCTTTCATCTAGTTTTGCCCAAAACAAGGGAGTTCTACATTTTTTTCCATAAAACACCTTAAAGGGTGTTATTTGGATGCTTCTTTGATAGCTATTGTGGGATGCGAACTCTACCAAAGGTAGACAATGTTCCCAACTTCTTGCGAACTCTAAAACAAAACATTGCAACATGTCTTCTAGTACTTGTATCACTCTCTCAAATTGACCATCTGTTTGTGGATGATAAACAACATTGAATTTAATTTTTGAACCTAGATTTTCTTTTAAACTTTTCCAAAATCTCAAAGAGAATCGAGGATCTTGATTGGAGGTAATGGGAACTAGTACGCCATGGAGTTGTACTATCTATACAATGTATAACTCTGCTAGTTTTTGCAATGTATAGTTTGTGCAAATAGCTAGGAAGTGTGAACTCTTTGTAAGGCAATCCAAAATCACCTATATTGCATCTTTCTTTGTCGAAGTTAAGGGAAAGCTTGAAAACAAGTCCATGGTGATCTTTTTCCACTTCCATTCTGGAATTTTGAGTGGTTGTAGCAAACTTGAGGGGAATTGATGCTTTACTTTCACCTTCTACTGTACTAAGCATTTTTCCAGAAAGTCTATGATAGCTTACTTCAAGCTAGGTCACTAATATAGTCCGCAGAGGTCACAGAACATCTTATTTCTCCCTGGGTACATTGCGTAAGGGCTACTATGAGCTTTAGTAAGGATTACATGTCGAAACTCCTCGTCACTAGGCACGCAGAGTCTTCTACGAAAATAGAGTACCCCTTCCTTATTCAGTGCGAAGTCTCCCTGCACTCCCTACTCTATTTGGTTAACCTGCCTCACCAAGTCTTTATCTATGACTTCCTTTTCGTTTATCTGTTGTGAAAGGGTCAATTTTACTTGTAGTTTGTGTAATAGCCCGGTTTAGACCCTATTCGGAACAATGGTTGCGGGACCACAAATCCAAGTTAGAAAAATATTCTAATATTATTTTTGGTGTCTACAGCATGTTAATTTATATGTGTGAAAATTTCATGTGAAAATTTTATCGTTTGAGTATTCGATTTAATTAAAAGGACTTAATCGCGTAAAATGCAAAAGTGGCTTTCAATTTGTTAAAGTATTTATATGTTACGGTTTACTAAATATGATGTCCTTGAGATGTTATTAGACCATATTTAGTGAAGTATTACATAAATGGCCATCCATTATATGAATTTTAAATGTTTTCATTAATGGAAAATTAGTAATTTGTAAATAATGTTATTAAATTAAAATAAAACAACATTTTGTTCATCTTTTCTTCTCTATTGCGGAAAGCTAAAGGTGAAAAACACCATTGTTGAGAAAGCTAGGTTCGGCCTTTGTCTTCTTTGATTTAGGTATGTAATTTGTTTGGTTTTCGATAATTTTTACGTTTTTGAAATCGTTGCTTCGAATACTAGCTAGCCCATGCTTGAAATTTTGAATTGGTTGTGGATTTTTTGATTTTCCATTATTGATAGCTTGAGATTTTTGTTGTTTGATGATGAAAAATAAATATATGTTGTTAGATTGTAAAGTTTAATTAAATGATTTTTTATAAAAATGTCTATTTAGGACTAAATTGTAAATTTTGCAAATTGAGGGGTCAAAATGTGAAATAAATGAAACATATGGGCTTATATGGACTAGGGGTAAATTCGGCCTAATATGGGTGTATTCAAATTTTGAATATTTTGTGTTTTGTGAAATAGGGACTAAATTGTAAAAAATGTGAAATGTCAGGGGAAAAGTGTAATTTTCCCATTTATGTGTTTTTGGATGAATTTAATTTAATATTTGATTAAATAAGTTTAATTTATATTAATTTAGATCAAGAAAAGATAAAATCAGATTTGGATCGAGGGAAATCTAAAGTTGTTGAATAGTCGACCCGGTCTATTTGTCTTCATACGAGGTAAGTTCATAAGTAAATAAATGTCATTAAATTCAATTGTATATATCTTATTTGTGTCAAATTGAATTATCACTTGTATAGGTATGTTCAAGCCGAATTTGTATAAGTATGGGAGAAGTATTTACGATCCTGAATTGATCGAGTTATGACGTCCTAAAGCCCTGTACGTACCTTAGGAATAGTTAGGATACATATGTCATGACATAGGATTCCAATATGTTACTCATGTAAGACCACATCTGGGACGTTGGCATCGATTGTGATTTACGTGTAAGACCATGTCTAGGACATCGGCATCATATATGAGTTCGTGTAAGACCCTGTCTAGGATAGTGGCATCGATATGTGATTACATGTAAGACCACGTCTAGGACGCTAGCATTGTACGACCTTTTCGACTATCCAAGTATCCTTATTAATTCCGAATGGTTTCACGAGCAATATTAAGTAAATATCGAATGTGAAATCAAGCTAAAAGGTCAGGTATGTGCTAAGTTAAATGATTGAGAAAATAAGGTAAATGTGTACTTATTATTTATATATGAAATATGCATTATAAAGTGAGAATTATTTATGTTATGATTATATGTACATTCGGCCACTGACATTATATGGTTAATGTTTATGAGTTAATGATTGAATTGGTAAGCATAATTCATGTACACAAGTATAATTTGTTTGGTTTAGTTTAGTTTAATTGAATTATGTATATTATTGAAATGTTTTATTTGCTTATGACTTACTAAGCTATTTAAGCTTACTCTGTGTATGTTTGTTTGCTATTTTATAGATTATGGAAGCTAGTTACGAGCTTGGGGATCGTCAAGGAAATCCGTCACACTATCGTTTGTTATTTCGATATTTTAAAAGTTTGAACTTTGAACTTATGGCATGTATAGGCTAGTATTTGTTTTGGTCGATTTTGGATTTGTGTATATATATATATAGCCATACGAAAATGGCTTGATCATTATGCTTATGTTCGATTATATTTGATCATGGTTTATGCTCATTTTGGTAAGTATGCTTTATAACATATATGAATGGTGTTTGGTTTTATGTCTTGATTCGGGTAATGACATGAACAACTTACAACTAGCCCATTTAATAAGCTTGGTATATGGATTTGATTAGCATATGTGGTTAGTCTTGTGATTTGGCTATGTAATGGAGTAAGTGATGAATTTATAGCCGATTGTATAATGGTTAATCTAATTTATTTGTAATGGTTAATTCGGTTTGTGTCCTATAAATATATATGAAGGTTATAAGCTATTTATGAAATGATATTGGTGATTAAATTATAGGTTGAGTGTTGGTATGTCATTATTTGAGATTAGCTATTTAGATTCGATTGGTGATGGCAAATTACAAATATGTTCTATTATTGTTTTAATTTGATCAGAGGAGTTTTAACTTGAAAACCAAATATTTGATTAATGAATTGGTTGTGCATGTGTTTTTTGGTTGATTATAAAATAATAATAATGTCTAGTTATGATTACTAGAATGCCAAATAAGCATGTTATGTTTTATTATTAATGAATGCAATTGATTCAAATTGAAATGGTAAAATGCGCATAGACTTATAGGTTCAAAAGTTACATTTGGCCATCTGATGATAGTTGTTAACGACTCATTTTTGGTGGGTTAATAAGTTGTATGCCTTTATTTGATATATGTGTTTTAAAATGGTCTATTTTGATATACTAATATGCACATGAAACTTTGTAATAAGTAAGAAATATATTTGACCATTTAGTAATGATTGTTAATGTTTTATGTAGAAAGGATTAATAAACGAATGGTTTTAGTTTACAAAATGATGTGTTTAGTAATTATTCTAAAGAATTAAATTTATACAAGTGAATGTTTTGATACATGCTAGATATACGAAATGTTATAATCTTGATTAAGTTCTGGTTGTTAAATGACATAGTTGAAGAGGACATTTGGTTCGAACATGGATTTTTTTTTTATGTATGACCTAAAGGGCTTGATGTATATTGTTAATTCGAAACATTGATTAGATATTTGGTTATACTTGGTTGGTTTTTTGGAAATCAAATATGCATGTCTGGTTTATATAAACTGTTGACTTGTGGCTATTTTAGTTGTGAAACTTTTATAAAGAAGATAATTTTTTTTTATGTTCAGAAATAAACGACTGTTTTGGACTGTGTTTTGGTTGATAATGCCTCGAAACCCTAATCCAGTGACAGATGTAGGTTATTAGGGGTGTTACAATTTGTGGGTAGTCCCCCATCACTTATCACATAAAAATGTCCGAGCAGAGCTCGTAGTTCACTCACCGGCTTCCTACTTAAGCCATCTGTGACTACACTCGCTTTTCCAAGGTGATATTCTATCACACAATTATAGTCCTTTAGCAGTTCTATCTACCTTCTTTGTCGTAAATCTAGTTCTTTCTGCGTAAGAAGAAACTTGAGACTCTTATTGTCTATGTATATGGTAAATCGCTCCCAATATAGTGTCGCCAAATCTTGAGTGCAAACACTACTGCTACTAACACTAGATCATGGGTTGCATAGTTTCGCTCATGAGGCTTCAGCTTTCTTGAAGCATAAGCCACCACCCTTCATTCTTACATTAGCACATAGCCAAGTCCCATGTGCGAGGCATCATTATAGACTACAAAGTCCTTCCAATGCTCTAGTTGAATTAGTGTAGGTGTTTTAGTGACTATCACCTTAAGTTTTTTGAAGCTTTTAAGTCTTTCTTCGGTCCATGTGTGTAACAACCCGATTTAGACCCTATTCAGAATGGTGGCTTCAGGACCACGAATCTGAGTCGAAAAAATATTTAAAAAAATTATTTCCTATGTTTATTATGTGTGAATTTATATGTGTGAAATTTTCGTGATTTAATTTTGTTATTTGAGTACCGGTTTAATAAAAAGGGCTTAATCGCGCAATATGTAAAAGTGACTAGATAAATGTGAAAGTGCCTAATTGTTATTGTCTTTATAATATGAAGTACTCATGTTGCAATTAGGCCATTGATTATATGAATGGACAGTAATGGCTTGCAATAAATAGTTTTGTTATTAAATCATTAAGGTCAAATATGTAAATTGAATAATAATTTAATATATGTTATAATAAAACATAATTAAAAGCCAAAGTGTTCATCTTTTGGTGTTGAAGAAATATCATAATAAAGAAATAAAAACAAAACCTTTATGGGTTCGGCCAAAGCTAAGCTTGATTAAGGTATGTAACTAGTTTGGTTTTTGATAATTTTTACATTTTTGAGATCGTTGCAATGTAATGTACAAAGCCCATGCTTGAATTTCTAATTTTGATGAATATTTTGAGCTATGCCATTGATGAATAATTGAGCTTTGTGATGTTAGTTAATGAATTATGAAAGATATGTTTTGTATTGGAATTTTTGATGATTTTGAGTAATTAGGACTAAATTGCAAAAATAATAAATTGAGGGACTAAAATGTGAAATAAATAAAATGTATGGACTTGTATGAATATGGGTAGTATTCTGCCTAAGCATGGTGTGTGCAATTTTTGCATGTTTTGTGTTTTGTGCAATTTGGACTAAATTGTAAAAAGTGTTAAATGCCAGGGGTAAAATGGTAATTTGCCCATTTATATGTTTTTTAACTAAATTGAATGAAATTATGTTTAAATGAGTTTAATTTGAATATGTTTAGATCAAGAACCAAAGAAATCAAATTTGGATCGGGGAAAAACCAAAGTTGTCGATTAGTCGTCCCTTTCCGATTATTGTTGTCCGAGGTAAGTATATAAGCAAATAGATGTTATTTATTTGATTAAATACGAAATATATATACTGAAATGTACAATGTGATAGCATATATGTGAAAGCTGAATATGTATCTATGTGAACGAGTTTGATTCGACCGAGTTACGCCATCCGAAAGCCCCGTATGAACCTTAGGAATAGCTAGGATACATATGTCATGACATAGGATTTTCGATATGTGTTCTCGTGTAAGACCACATCTAGGACGTTGGCATCGATATGTGATAACGTGTAAGACCAGCTTTGGGACATCGGTATCGCATTCGATTCGTGTAAGACCCTGTCTGGGACAATGGCATCGATATGTGATTGCATGTAAGACCACATCTGGGACGTTGGCATTGTACGATATGTGTGATTATTCGAGTATCCTATTCAATTGCTAATGGTTCAACGGGAATTGATAAGTTGTGATCAAAAGTGATCAGGTATGAGATAGTTGATTACTTATTTGAAAATAAGGTAAGTTGGTTATTTGATATGTGATGGAAATTATTACATGATGCTAATGTAAATATAAGTGTATTTGTGAAGTATATTCGGCCACATGCTATATATAAGTATGAGATAGTAAAGTTTGATTTAAGAGTATATGCTTATGAGTGTATATATATTCGGTTATATAATGGTACTATGGTTTTGAAATTGAATGTTATTTTGATATAAGATATATGTATATTAGGCTAATGAAAGTAATTGTTGTATATGAAATTGTAAGTTTGAAATTAAATGTGATTATAATAGCATGAATTGGTTTGATTAAATTAAGTTGAAATTGTTATTGAGTTATTTATATGATTATTGTAACACCCCAAACCCGGCCTAGACATTATGACCGGATCTGATGCGCCACATCGAAGCGTTCAAAACATTCCGTATTACTTAGTTGGAAAACATAGTTAGTGTTGTAAAAGACACTTTTAAAAGTAGGTTAAAGTGAATGGAAGCTGTGCACTAGGTAGGAAACCAGGAAGAAGAGGAGGTGAGTCCGTCGGACTGCTTAAGTACCAAGCTCCCTTCGGATCCAATCCTAGACATGCACACCGCCATTGCCACACTCTAACATCTCGTATAATTTTGAGAAAACCGTTTGGTTAGGTCCATCTTAAGAAAATGATTAAGGTTGAAAACGTTTGCTTAGCGGAAGTCTTACTCGTATTCGTGTTATTTTGAAATCACTTAATGTTTTTGAAAACGCGTCCTAGAGCTAATCTATTTCGTTAGTTATCATAGATTAGTTTTATCATAATGGAATTAAATAATAAAGAAACAACCCAAACCATAAAAATAATTAGCGGCCATATTACAAAAAAAACCCAAAACCATAAACGAAAATATAGAAAATCTAGTTCACCAGAAGAAAACGAATTTGCAGAAAACGTGTGGCCACTCCGAATCCCGCCCAGCTCCAAGTCCACCAACTAGGGCTCACCTGCAAGGATGGAAGAAAAAGGGGTGAGTTTGGGAAAACTCAGTGTGTACAGAAACCCATCCAAAGCCCAAATCAGCTCGAGCCCATTGGGCCTAAGCCCCATTCAGATAACAATACACAGTGGACGGAAGCCCTTTTCAGAATACAGTAGCAAGGCCTTAGCCCCATTTCACATAACAGTGTGGCCCATTGGCCCAGTTCAATAACATAGGTGACAATAGTAGTAATGCATGCAAACCCATCTGGGGAGACTACTCAACCCACCAACCGCTACACTGCCCCGTACCAGCCCTACACTCCATGTGGGGAATATCTCAACCCACCCAGCCCTACACTCTACAGTTGCAACAACGCTGCTCAAATATCAGTAAGTTGAGGCAAAGCCTCCAGTACGTGGATGAACCACTTTCAATACTTCCTCCATCAATACCCCAATCCCATGCAACAGATATTAATAAAAGCATATCATGTAAAATACAGTATTAATCAATCATGCAATTTAGCCAATTTAAACCCTAGGGGTATATCGGTAATTTTACTCTTTAGGGGTAATTCTTGTAACTTAGCAACTACACAAGCTACTTCAGTAATTTTCAACAGTTTTATGCAGTTTGGTTCCACCATCTAACTAACAGGTTAATTTGCCCATCTCTTACCCATATTGGTCCGTAAGCCCATTGGGCGCAATTTTTGGCCCATCGAGGCCCTCTTTTTCCGAAGTACGTTAAGACGTCACACAAACTTACTTACCACCTTACGGTGCTAGGTCTAACAATTACTCTATGTCTCGAGAGCATACGCATAATCACAAGCCCATGAAATGCCGAAATTTCGGCATTTCGGCTTTTGCCGAATTGAACTAAGAAAGGGTGTTCGGTACACACCTGATTCGCGACGACTGCTACCGAGATCCCTTTCGATGTCCTACAATTGATTAGTACAGTTCTTATTTACAAACCGTAATCACTAAACCCAAAACTTGCTCAACCAAAGTCGAACCATGTTCCTAAAAAGCCTTTGAACCCTTACCTTTTTGCCAAAATCGATAGCTAGCTCCGAATCCGATTGTTGCAATGATTCACGCTTTTGATCCAACACTTAAGAAGACTCTAATCAGCGAAAGAAAACATCAGTTACAAACCCTTAAAGCCTTATGCTCAAATCGACAGCCTCCCTAATTTTTAGGGATTTCGGCTTTTCCTAACATCGTAAAATAAGAACAGATCTGAGATGATAAGTACTTACCCCTTACTCCTACTTGATTTCCACGCAATCTGATGCAGATTTATCCTTAGAACAATGGTAAAACCCGAATCCAAGGGTTGAAGAAGTTTCGGCTATAAGCCCCTAAACCAATGGTACTTTCGGCTTTTGGGTGGTGAAGGAGATGACGATATGAGGCTATGACCTTGAAGTAGAATTGCCGTCAGGTATCTAGGATTAAGAAAAGATAATCGTAGATTAATAAAAACAAAAGAACATAGAAGGACCTGGCTTTGAAGAAATCGAAACAAGCAGTGATCACAGGATTTCAACTTTTGCGACTTCGGCAAAGGTGCTGATGAATAGTAGGTTTGATGGACGGCTTTGGAGAAGGAAGTAGAGAAAGAAGAACAGGATAGGTGAAAGTTTCGGCTAGAGAGGGAAAGAGAGAAAAAGAAAACCCTTGTGGTGCCTGAATAGAAGAAAACGGCACCTCACAAAGCCCTAGGTGCCGAAATATTAACCTAAACCCTCTGCCGAATTTTCCCTCTTCAATTCCCTAAATTCGGCCAACTCTCAGTCTCTCACCCAATCCCTTAAATCTCTCCCCTTATCACTCCTTAATTCAAGCATTTGGACTGATTCAAACTTTCCTTTAGCAGAATCCACTTGGACTCCAACACTTACCCCTCCTGCAGTTAAAAATAAATGCATCTATTTGTCAACACAGGGAATCGATCCCATGCCTTCCCTACTACTCCACACGCCACCTTTTTAGGAGCCTAGTGGCGTCACCCTTGCCACTTTACTAAGGCTCTTTTTGTGATGCAATTTACCCATCACTCCACTTAAGGGCCACTTAGCCAGAACCCCTAACTCCTAAGTCCAAAAATTCAAAAATTCAGCCGGGTTTTGGCCAACAAATGGGCCTTCCATAAGCCCATTTACCTACTCAAAATATTAATTCCACATCCAAATACAAAATTTTAAAATCTTTACAAAATATTGAAAACCGTGAATAAATCCGAAAATCAAGATGTTACAACTCTACCCTCCTTAAAGAAATTTCGACCTCGAAATTTTACCTTATTAGAACAGTTGAGGGTACTGTTGACGCATAGCCTCTTCAGTCTCCCAAGTAGCTTCTTCTTTGACATGGTTCCTCCAAAGTACTTTCACTAGTGGAACTGATTTCCTTTTCAACACCTTGACGTCACGATCAAGTATTTGCACAGGTTCCTCTTCGAAAGTTAAATCTGACTGCACCTCGATCTCTGTAACTGGTATGATATGTGTTGGGTCAGATCGATACCGCCTCAGCATGGATACATGAAAAATGTTGTGGATACGATGCAGTTCTGGTGGTAACTCTAGTTGATAAGCCACTGGTCTAACCCACTTAACAATTCGGTAAGGCCTAATAAACTGTGGGCTCAACTTACCCTTCTTACCAAATCTCAAAATTTTCTTCCAAGGGGAAACCTTCAAGAAAACCATATCCCCAACAGCGAACTCAATCTCCTTGTGCTTCAGATCCGCATACGACTTTTGTCTATCAGATGCCTCCTTTAACCGATCCCTTATCGGCCTAACCTTGCTTTCAGTGTCTGCCACCAATTCCGGTCCAAGCACTCGTCGTTCACCCAACTCTGTCCAACACGTCGGCGTACGACATCTTCGCCCATAAAGCGCTTCATATGGTGCCATCTGAATACTTGCTTGATAGCTATTATTGTAAGCAAACTCTGCCAATGGCAAGTAGTCCTCCCAACTTCCACGAAAATCCATGATACAACCTCTCAACATATCCTCCAGAACCTGAATAACCCTTTCTCACTGTCTATCTGTCTGTGGGTGAAAAACGGTGCTAAAATCCAATCGTGTACCCAACGCTTCCTGCAACTTTTGCGAAAACCGAGACGTAAACCTAGGGTCTCGATCAAAAATTATCGACACTGGCACCCCATGCAGTCGTACTACCCCCGCCATATATAACTTGGCCAACTTTTGCAGTGAGTAGTTGGTACGAACAGGTATGAAATGAGCAGATTTTGTTAACCTATCCACAACCACCCACACCGAATCTTTCTTAGTGGGTGTCAAAGGTAACCCACTCACAAAGTCCATTGTTACTCTTTCCCACTTCCATAACGGAATTTTCACAGGTTGCGATAATCCCGAAGGCAATTGGTGCTCAGCCTTAACCTGCTGGCACGTCAGACACTTCCCAACAAATTCAGTCACCTCTCGTTTTAATCCGGGCCACCAGTACACCTCTCGCAAGTCTCGATATAACTTATTCCCCCCAGGATGCATGGCACAGAGTCCACCATGAGCCTCTTTTAGAATTAACTGCCTCAATTCGGGGTCCTTTGGAATACAAACCCTTCCACGAAAGCACAGAACTCCCTCAGTGTTCAACCCAAAATCCTCGTTCCCACCATTCTTAACTTGCTGGAACCGTAGAGCTAATGAATCATCCTTCAACTGTTTTTTCCTAACCTGCTCAGTCCAAGTAGGCCTTACTTGCAGTTCTGCCAACAAGCTTCCATCGTCGTACAGACTTAAACGTGCGAACAACGCTCTCAAATCAGTAACAACCCTTCGACTCAACGCATCCGCCACCACATTAGCCTTTCCTGGGTGGTACTCTATCCAACAGTCGTAGCCTTTAAGCAATTCCACCCATCTTCGTTGCCTAAGGTTCAACTCCTTCTGAGTCAGCAAATACTTTAGGCTCTTATGATATGTATATATAATGCACTTCTCCCTATATAAGTAGTGTCTCCAAATTTTTAACGCAAAAATCACCGCTGCTAGCTCCAAATCATGCGTAGGGTAATTCACCTCATGAGCCTTAAGCTGTCGCGATGCATAAGCGACCACCTTGCCCTCTTGCATCAGTATGCAACCTAACCCCACATGCGACGCATCGCTGTATACAGTAAAGTCCTTCCCAGACACCAGTTGAATCAACACTGGTGCTTTGGTCAATACCTTTTTCAACTGATCAAAAGTTTTTTGCTGTTTCTCGGTCCAGACAAATGGTACTCCTTTCCCTATGAGTTTTGTCAAGGGTGCCGCCATTACTGAGAAACCCTCCACAAACCTTCTGTAGTAACCTGCTAACCCTAGAAAACTCCAAATTTCTGATACTGACCTAGGTGGCTTCCATTCCAGAATTGCTTCAATTTTACGAGGATCCACCTTAATCCCCTCGGCAGAGACCACATGCCCTAAGAAGGTTACCTCATTCAACCAGAATTCACACTTGCTGAATTTCGCGTAGAGCTCCTTTTCCCTTAACACTTGCAGCACAATACGGAGATGCTCATCATGCTTCGCCTCCGTTTCAGAGTATACCAGGATATCGTCGATAAAGACGACTACGAACCGATCCAAGTAAGGTTGGAATACTCGATTCATCAGATCCATAAAAGCTGCAGGTGCGTTCGTCAGCCCAAACGGCATGACCACAAACTCATAATGTCCATATCGAGTTCGGAATGCTGTCTTATGAATGACCCCTTCTTTTACCCTTAGCTGATGGTATCCAGAACGAAGATCGATTTTGGAGAATACCGAAGCTCCCCTAAGTTGATCGAACAGATCGTCAATCCTTGGTAGTGGATACTTATTCTTAATCGTCAGTTTGTTCAACTAGCGATAATCGATGCACATGCGCATCGTTCTGTCCTTTTTCTTCACAAATAGGACCGGTGCTCCCCAAGGAGACACACTAGGCGTAATGAAGCCTCCATCTAACAACTCTTGAATTTGAGCTTTCAGTTCCACCAATTCCTTCGGTGCCATCCTATAGGGTGCAATAGATACTGGAGCTGTTCCAGGTAACAAATTGATTCCAAACTCAACCTCCCGATTCGGAGGTAATCCAGGAAGCTCTTCCTGAAAAACGTCCCAAAATTCCCTAACAGTTCTGATGGTCTCCACAGTCAGATCCTCAGTTTCAACTTGGCTTACCAAAGCCAGATATGCCTCGCATCCCTTGCACATCAGTTTTTCAGCCCTCAACGCTGATACTACATTGGATAAGTAATCCCTTCGTTCTCCAATAATCATTACCTCTTCATCATTGACAGTCCTTAATACCATCCTCTTAGCTGCACAATCCAAAGTTGCCTTATGCTTGGTCAACCAATCCATCCCTAGTATCAAATCGAATTCTTCAAGCGGTAACTCCATCAAATCCCCACAGAAAACCCCGCCTTGAATCTCCAGAGGCACCTCCTTGAAGAGTTTCTCTACCTTAACCGAATGACCTAAGGGACTTATCACAGACACCCCACATACAGTCTCCTCGGAATGCACACCCAGTACCCAGAAATGTTGTATGCCACATATGAATGGGTTGATCCCACATCAATCAGAGAAGTATAAGGTACACCATAGATAAAAAATGTACCAGTTATGACATCAGGTGTGTCACCCTCCTCGAAGCGACGAGCAGTATACACCAAAGCTGGCTGACGAGCATCCGCGTTACCAATACCCCTGCCAGGTGCCCCCCGTCCACGGCCATTACCACCGCGACCTTGTCCACGACCTCTTGGCAGCGGCGGTCCATCCCTCACACGTTGAGCCGGTCGCACAGCCCCTTGTTTCTGCCACCTGAGCCTAAGTGGCCCTCCTAGGACAATCCTTAATCCTATGCTCCTTAGACCCACAACGAAGACAAGCCCCAGAACGCTTCCAGCACTCTCCTTGATGCATTCTGCCGCAATCCCCACAAGCTTGCGGTCTACCTGTGTTCACCAGAACTGCTCGAACCGGTTCCTCTATCCTAGCTCTCTTAGCATTTCGATTTGCAGCACCCGCTGGTCCAGCATCCCTCCTGAACCGATTCCGATCCCTATCACGATTCTTCCGTTCGGTTTGTTTCACCTCCTCGGCTATCTTAGCCTTCTCTACCAGTGCAGCAAAATCTCGCTCTCTCTGCGGAGCTATGAGCACCCTTAACTCATCTCTGAGACCATCCTCAAAACGAACGCTATGCTCGTATTCAGTGGAAACGATGCCATTAGCATACCGACTCAATCGTAGAAACTCCGCCTCATATTCAGCAATGGTCTTATTCCCCTGAGTCAGATTCAAGAACTCCTTTCTGCGTGCATCCACATAGCTAGCTCCAACATATTTTGCCTTAAAGGTCTGTTTGAACAGCTCCCATGTTACCCTCTAAGCTGGGGTTCCCTCTCTCACAGTAATCCACCACTGATATGCTTCATTCCGCAGTAACGAAACCACCCCTTTCAACTTCTGTTCTACTGAGCAGTCCAGGTCATCCATGATCCGCTCTGTGGCTTCCAACCAGTACTCAGCCACATTTGGGGCCACTCCAGATACACCCCTAAAAATCTCAGCTCCGTTGGCCCGAAGTCGTTCAGAAATGGACCCCCTATTCATGGGCCCGATGTTAGCTCCGGCCACCCTTTCCAAAACCCTCAACATGGCCTGAGACAAAGCGTCATCCCCTGCGGCCCGGTCATACGGCCCATTTTCATTAACCGGTGGTGGACGTGCCTCGCCAGCTGGCATGTGTTCAGATGACGCAGATCCAGCTTGAGTGCTACCTCGGCCTCGACCACGGCCTTTTCCTCGAGTAGCCCTTGTACTCATAACGATTTATCTGATTACAAATTTTATGACATTAGTTTACTGGTTCCACTGTTTATTACAGAATGTCTTATGAACAGATAGAGTTTCAGAGTTATTTTCGCGCAATCACAATTTAGCTACGGTCCCAGTTTTGTAGCCCTAATACTACCTTATCAATAGCACTATCTCTAAGGCTCAGTACTATCTATAGTATTATTTCCAGTCCAGTTCCATATAAATATTTAAAGCAGAAAAAGAACACTTACAGACTTGGTGCCGGGGATTCAGTGTGCCACTTCTTTATCAGTCCATAAAAACTCATGTTTTTGTTTATCGAAAATAAAAAGATTTCATTTGAAAACACTTTTATTTTAAAACTATTGATTTAACCTCGTTCAATAGAAAAACTTTGAACATCTTTGAAAAAACTTATAGAAATTTTTTTAAAAAGATTTTCGAACCTGATCCATAGCCGAGTTGTTGCAACCTAGGCTCTGATACCACTAAATGTAACACCCCAAACCCAGCCTAGATGTTATGATCGGATCTGATGCGCCACATCGAAGCGTTCAAAACATTCCGTATTACTTAGTTGGAAAACTTAGTTGGTGTTGTAAAAGACACTTTTAAAAGTAGGTTAAAATGAATGGAAGCTGTGCACCAGGTAGGAAACCAGGAAGAAGAGGAGGTGAGTCCGTCGGACTGCTTAAGTACCAAGCTCCCTTCGGATCCAATCCTAGACATGCACACCGCCATTGCCACACTCTAACATCTCGTATAATTTTGAGAAAATCGTTTGGTTAGGTCCATCTTAAGAAAATGATTAAGGTTGAAAATGTTTGCTTAGTGGAAGTTTTACTCGTATTCGTGTTATTTTGAAATCACTTAATGTTTTTGAAAACGCGTCCTAGAGCTAATCTATTTCGTTAGTTATCATAGATCAGTTTTATCATAATGGAATTAAATAAAAAAGAAACAACCCAAACCATAAAAATAATTAGCGGCCTTATTACAAAAAAAAGCCCAAAACCATAAACGAAAATATGGAAAATCTAGTCCACCAGAAGAAAATGAATTTGCAGAAAACGTGTGGCCACTCCGAATCCCGCCCAGCTCCAAGTCCACCAACTAGGGCTCACCTGCAAAGATGGAAGAAAAAGGGGTGAGTTTGGGAAAACTCAGTGTATACAGAAACCCATCCAAAGCCCAAATTAGCTCGAGCCCATTGGGCCTAAGCCCCATTCAGATAACAGTACACAGTGGACGGAAGCCCTTTTCAGAATACAGTAGCAAGGCCTTAGCCCCATTTCACATAACAGTGTGGCCCATTGGCCCAGTTCAGTAACATAGGTGACAATAGTAGTAATGCATGCAAACCCATCTGGGGAGACTACTCAACCCACCAACCGCTACACTGCCCCGTACCAGCCCTACACTCCATGTGGGGAATATCTCAACCCACCCAGCCCTACACTCCACAGTTGCAGCAACGCTGCTCAAATATCAGTAAGTTGAGGCAAAGCCTCCAGTACGTGGATGAACCACTTTCAATACTTCCTCCATCAATACCCCAATCCCATGCAACAGATATTAATAAAAGCATATAATGTAAAATACAGTATTAATCAATCATGCAATTTAGCCAATTTAAACCCTAGGGGTATATCGATAATTTTACTCTTTAGGGGTAATTCTCGTAACTTAGCAACTACACAAGCTACTTCAGTAATTTTCAACAGTTTTATGCAGTTTGTTTTACCATCTAACTAACAGGCTAATTTGCCCATCTCTTACCCATATTGGTCCGTAAGCCCATTAGGACCAGTTTTTGGCCCATCGAGGCCCTCTTTTTCCGAAGTACGTTAAGACGTCACACAAACTTACTTACCACCTTGCGGTGCTAGGTTTAACAATTACTCTATGTCTCGAGAGCATTCGCATACTCATAAGCCCATGAAATGCCAGAATTTTGGCATTTCGGCTTTTGCCGAATTGAACTAAGAAAGGGTGTTCGGTACACACTTGATTCGCGGCGACTACTACCGAGATCCCTTTCGATGTCCTACAATTGATTAGTACAGTTCTTATTTACAAACCGTAATCACTAAACCCAAAACTTGCTCAACCAAAGTCGAACCATGTTCCTAAAAAGCCTTTGAACCCTTACCTTTTTGCCAAAATCGATAACTAGCTCCGAATCTGATTGTTCCAATGATTCACACTTTTGATCCAATGCTTAAGAAGACTCTAATCACTGAAAGAAAACATCAGTGACAAACCCTTAAAGCTTTATGCTCAAATCGACAGCCTCCCTAATTTTTAGGGATTTCGGCTTTTCCTAACATCGTAAAATAAGAACAGATCTGAGATGATAAGTACTTACCCCTTACTCCTACTTGATTTCCATGCAATCTAGTGCAGATTTATCCTTAGAACAATGGTAAAACCCGAATCCAAGGGTTGAAGAAGTTTCGGCTATAAGCCCCTAAACCAATGGTACTTTTGGCTTTTGGGTGGTGAAGGAGATGACGATATGAGGCTATGACCTTGAAGTAGAATTGCCGTCAGGTATCTAGGATTAAGAAAAGATAATCATAGATTAATAAAAACAAAAGAACATAGAAGGACCTGGCTTTGAAGAAATCGGCACAAGCAGTGATCACAGGATTTCGGCTTTTGCGACTTCGGCAAAGGTGCTGATGAATAGCAGGTTTGATGGACGGCTTTGGAGAAGGAGGTAGAGAAAGAAGAACAGGATAGGTGAAAGTTTCGGCTAGAGAGGAAAAGAGAGAAAAAGAAAACCCTTGTGGTGCCTGAGAAGAAGAAAATGGCGCCTCACAAAGCCCTAGGTGCCGAAATATTAACCTAAACCCTCTGCCGAATTTTCCCTCTTCAATTCCCTAAATTCAGTTTGTAATGGAAATGTTTGTGCATAAATTATGCCTGAATGGTTGGCTAATTAAGTACGGTTGATGAAGACAAATAATGAGTATGTTATATGATTGTTTTGGTTAATATACTTTGTTTGAGGTACGGTAATAAAATATCAAAATGTTAGGTTATATATTGAGTTGAAAATGTGCCATATTTGTGGTTAAATAATTTGGTATATAATAGATAGGTACTTCGGTATGATTTGCTTTGGTACTAGTGTTTAAAATTGATTATAATTATATTTGTATGTGGTTAAATAAATATGCTTGGCTATGCTATTATATCCACATGCCTATTATGTCGTGTGAATGTTTAGAATTTACACAAACATGTATAATATATGAATTGGTATTGTCATGACTTAATTAATGGAATAGTTTAAAATGCGCATACTATAATAACATCAAAGGTATGTATGGTCATATAGTAATATTACTAATGTCATATATATATGATTGGACATTAAGTTGTATACATATTGGTCTAATTTGTTTCATCATATACATATACAGAAATTAGAAAATGAAATGTTTGATACTTAGCTAATTAAATTATGTACTGATATATTTTCTATCTATGAAAAGTGAGATTATATGCTTGAATATGGTACAATTATAAATACGTCATTAATGTAATGTATATAAGGAATCGATTAATGAAATTGTTAAATATGTGCACATAATTTTCATGTATAAAAGTTTGATAATGTTATAAATGTATCGTTATTCTATTGTCCATGAAGAGTGATAAATGACAGTGCTGAATTGTGTTTTGTACGGTAATGCCTCATAACCCTAATCCAGTTAGAGGTGTTACATTTGATTGGTATCAAAGCTGCAGTTTAGTCGATTCTAGGACTAACGTAGTGCGTGTGAGTCTAGCTATACATGCCATATTATATACTACGATAGTGTGATGACTTCTAACATTTGAAAATGTGTTTTCGTAGAGTAAATGGATCCTGATAGAGCCGTAGCTGATGATGTCGAGAGTATAGCGCCTGCTCCCGCTCAAGGGACAGCGTCGGTTGATTCTCGACCAACTTTGAGTAACGAAGAGGGAGAGTGGAACGGTGGAAATGTGCAAGTGTACAAAATCATAGCAAGTAATAAAGTAACAAGTAAATGTCGAGTTATCGTACCCACAGGGACTGTAAAAAACAATATTTATGAAATTAATTAAAACACTTTGGTGAGGTAAAAATAATTTTGGTTTGAAAAGAGTGATTTATAAACTAAGATCTTAAAACTAAGCAAACAATTTAAATAAAATAAAAGAGTTCTAGTGCACGATTTCAATTAAGATTTAATCAAGATGATATAATTGTGTTGGATTAACTATACCTTTTTAACTTAGAAATATTAAATTCGTGCTTATGCTGTTATGAATAAATTCACGGCAACCTAGTAATTTGCTAACTTATGAATGTATTTACAAAATTAAAAAATTCCATTTATCTCTTGAACATATCCCTATGCCAATTCAACCGACTAAACAAATTTAATAAAGTAAACATGCTATCGCACATACATACTTATTGAATTAAATTATCTCTCGTATATTCCTATGTCGATTCAACCGGTTAATTCAACTTAATAAACATGAAAAAGATTATGTGAAGTATCAAAGTAGCCATACCTTGAAACAATTTAATCACAACAATCTTGCAAGTTATGCAAGGCATATGTATCGCCAAATACAATGCTAATTTAATTTTTAGTTACCTTAGAAGAATTAAACATGCACTGATTAAGTACTGAGTCCATTAATTGCAATTTCAGTCTATTTAAACAATTAATTATTTAGTTATCTAAACAATTATAATGCCAGATAACCTAAGCATGATTTTACTTAATCAAGCATTTCACTGAGGCCTATAACAGCATAAACACTAATTTAATAATTCAAGTAGGCAAAATATAATCAACCCAACATGAATTAAATTCAAGATAAATTGATTAAAATAACCATTTCAAATACAATATTTTTCATATATAGGTTCATCATAAAAACAACATAAATTAAAAAGAAAGGGAACAGAAAGCAAATCCAGTGATTATCTGCGGCTTGACTGTTGCTCTGTTCTTAGTCTCCGTATTGCTGCCCAAAATGGCTGAATAACACCGCTTTCTTAAGAGAGGAACTCGGCACAAGAGGAAGGGAAAATGGGATGGAGAAATGGAGAGGAAACTTTGAGTGAAGAGAGGATGAGAGAATGTTGTAGAATGAGGGATGTTGAGGGATGCTTTGAAATGGACTGCATTGGGTGGCTTTTATAGCTGAAGAGGGCTGCTAAAAATAGAAAATTCAGCAGCCAAGAGAGCCCTGCCATGGCCGGCCACACACATGGCAAGGTTGAAGCTTTCAACCTTGCTAAAATTAGGCTGGGGCAAATCTACAAAGCCTAAAATAAAGGTGGGGTTTGAACGTAATTTGGAGGTTTTTCAAGGGCCTTTTTGCAAGTATATTTTATCAGGTAATTTTCTAATTTGGGTCAGCCAATGGATGGTTCTGGTTAGCCCAATTAGTGGCTGGTTTGGCTCACTTCATTCGGTTCAACCAGTGTGGTTCACTAGGCCCTTTCTTCATAATTAATTAAAATTAGTTCATTTAACCTAAATTAAATAGGAAATAAATTAAAATTAATTTAATTATGAATTAATACACATTTCTGGACCGTCTTTGGCTGGAAACTAATTGGCCTCGATACTTCAAATTGTTCTTGGTTTTGTTCTTCTCGCAGTGTTCACCAGACCCTTTTTCTCCAGTTGTGTAATTCTGTCAAAAATAACCAAATTTAATCAAAATTAACTACAAAATTAATTAAAATTCATAATGTTCATATTTTTGACTTAAGTTAATTATTTTATAATATTTAATTATTTTTTGACAAGAATTTAACCGAATTTGCATGAATTTAAGTAGAATTGGGTATGAAAAAGTATATAAATTTTTGTGTTTCTGCACCCCCAAACTTAATTCATTGCTCGCCTCGAGTAATGTGCAAATTTTGAAAAGAATCTCTTAGAAACACCTTTGAAAAATTCCTTCTTCAGAACAACAGTTTTCTCAAAATTATGAATTTGATATACTTATGCTCAAAGAATAAGAAATTTGATCATTCTGCTACTCAAGTGTTCATATTATTCAAATTAATCTCAACAATTATTACAATAGAAAAATTAGACTAAATGTTTCCTAATAAAGACATGCTGATTCCTACCAATTCAATTTTTTAATCCTTTATTCAAGATCAAGTCGCAATCATTAAGCTTAACCTATGTCTTCATATGTTGAACAAAGCAATTGTTCTCCACTAATGTAGGTAACTTTGGAACTTCGAATCAATAGGTCTTTAACAAGGTTGTAATGTGGCTGGGCTTAGGGGTAGGTAAAAAGATAGATAAATTTTGGCTAAAAACCTTAAACTCAGTGTAAATCGAACCTTCAATCACCAACTTTCACATGCTCTTTTTCAAATATATGTGCTTTTTTTTAATTATTGAGCACTTGATTTCTGCATACAAATTTTTTTTCTTTTTTTTGTGAACATTTGATATTTCTTTTCAATTCCTCCAAACTTATTTTCAAACGATATTCTTGAATAGTACTGAGTCTAGTGTTTGGGGTAATTTAAAGATAATTAAGAGAAACGTGATGGGCTAATTTGTATAGGTTCCAAAAATTAGGCCATATAGTCTCAAAGTTGGGTTTCAAAGGATAAAATTTACCATGGTAGGCTTGAAAGGCTCAAAAGGTCCAAACAATAGCTGCCTAAATCATTTCCAATGTTCCAAGCTTCCTAGGATTTCGCCTCACTAAGTCAATTCTAAAGACTTAAACTTTCATGCATACCTAACTTTCCTAAAAAGATAAAAATTTTATGGTATGAAGTTGCATGCTTTATTAAAAATACATTCATGTCATCATTAAACTACATACTAATTTATTGAAAAAAAATAGAACTTTATTCATACTCAAGTTTAGCATACTTAACAAAATTCAAATTTATTGAACAAAAATATACCCTAATCATAATTAAAAGAAAAATTTTATTCTGGATGAAAATAATTTCAAATTTCGGTCCCCCCAACTTAAAATGAACAATGTCCTCATTCTTTAAAGTGAATAGATACTATACACCAGGTAGGAATTCAGAAAAGAGAAGGTGAGTCAATGTGACTACTTAAGTACCAAGCTCTTTCGAAATCCAATCCTAGACATGTATATACCTATTGCCACAATTTATACTTTATGACTTGTCCATGTTTATTCAGGATTTCCTTTTCTTGTTTTATTATGCAGAAATAAAAGTTCCTAATTTAAACTTGATCCTAAAATAATGTAAAAAACATAAATAAAATAGAGTCAAGATCCTTCCCTTTTATTTATTGGCAGATCTTTCCAACTTGGACTCATCTTTTGCTCCATCATTATTGCCTTTGCATGAATCGCTTCGCTCCTTTTTCGAGAGTGGAATCCATGGCTCAAATATGAAATCTGGAAATTTAGGCACAAAAATAAATGGGTCATTGTATATTCTCTGGAAACCACCTCGAATCGAGTCATCCCTTATTTTTGAGTATCTCCAGTATGCTTGTTGCTGCCATTGCATGTGTTTCATTAAGTCCATCAAATTTGACAACTCATCTCGAAAGTCTAAGCTAGGTGACTGAGCTCTAAACATTGGAGTTCCAGCATCAGATTCATCTTTTGGCTCTACTGGGTCCACCTTATCAGGGACTTCAAATGATTGCATCGTGGGATCTTCTTCTTCATCAGGTTCTTCAGGCTCTTCACTTTCTTCAACTCGTTGTTGTAGAACTGAGTCTCTGGCTACTCGGTAAAGGTCCCAATCTATAATTGTGCTTTGGGTGTACCCTGTCTTCTTGACATTAGCAAGAATTTCTACTTTCAAGCACAGAATAGTTATTGTAAAGGGGAAGTAAGCAAGGCCAAAACGTCTAGCGGCACAGTTTCAAATTTCTTTCAGGATGATCTTTCCCACATCAATGGTCTTACCCGTGAAGATCGAGTATAGTAAGACCATTCGCTCCAATGAAATTGTAGTCCCATGTGAGCTAGGCAGAAGGCTGAAACGGATGAAATAAAACCATACCTTTGCAATAGGTGTTAAGTATTCTCTTCGACACGTGTGGGTTCCTTGTTTCGACACAGTCCAACTGGAACCTTCAACAGTAAGCTCCTTGAGAATTTCTTGCAGAAGTTCCGGCTTGATTCCGTGAATAGGGACTTCTGTCATCTCGCTTGAAGTTAAATTTACGTAAAACTCACGAACTAGCTCTTCATCCACACTAGGTCTCTTTTCACAAAATAGTTCCCAATTGAGAGCTTCAGCAATTTGACGAATACGTGCCATGAAGTCTCTGTAGTTGCTCTCCTTCAGTGTGAAACCTTTCTCAGGATGCATCTGTTGATTTTTGTAGGTACTTTCGTATCTCTCTTTAGCTTCAACACAATGGAACTTGCTTTGTGTTTCGTCAATTTGAGCAGACGCGCGAGTTCTCTTGCGAGGCATAATTGACCTTTTTGCAAAAATATAAGAACTCAAAGAAAATTAATGCAAGAAAAAGATGGAAAATTAAGAGGAGGGTTGAAGAATTTTGGCTTAAGGCTTGGTGTGCAAAGAGGGTGCTGCACACGCAAAGGTGTATAGCAAGAAGCGCGCGGCACTTCGTCGAGCAGGCCTGGAGCTTGTGCGGGAGCTGGGACGTGGCCTGGGCAGCAGCAGCAAGGGCGCGCAGGTGGGGCACTAGAACAGCAGAATGCGACCTGGGCAGTTGCTGGAATGAAGCAGCAGGTGCACCAGTGGGAGCTGGGTGCTGATCGGGTCGCGCATCGTGATGTTGCTGGGTGTTTGCCGACTAGGCTGCTGGAGCTAGGGGTGTTGCGGCACAATGTGTTTTGGTTTTTGGTTGATGCATGGATGGGAGGTATAAGGTGGTATTTATAGCATAAGTAATAGGACTTAAAATAGAACTCTTAGTCTAATTTAATAATTTAAGATAAGAGTTTAATTCTAATCCTACTCAAATTTAACAGCAATTAATAATTAAATATAAGCATATAGAATTATCAATTGCTATTAATTATTAAGATAAACATAGAATAAAAATTGAAATTAAATTAATTCTAATTCTAATCTAAGTTGATAAAAATTAATATATAAATTATAATGAATATAATTATATATTAAAGTGTATCAAATTATTAATAATGTTAAAAAAATAAAAATAAAAATAAATTTCTTCTAGATGCCTTTAAAAAAATATTTACAAAGAAAGGCACCTAATTTTCATTATTTACAAAAAGAGCAATCAAACTTTAAAAATAATTCAATTTAAGTCCCTAGACTCAATGAAAATTAAAAATTGAGTTGCAAATTAAAAATTAGATCAAATTGACCCTTTTATTTAAAAAACAAAAAATTATTTTGTTGATTAGGGAAAAATTTCTTGGAAAATTATGTAAAAATAAATTCCCAAGAAAGATTGGAGGGGTCACAAATGGTCCCACTTAAGTTCCACCCTCCTAGACAGAATTTATTTAAACATACTAAACCCGAAAAATAGACCCTAAATTATTTATTAAACAAAGCACGAAAAAATATTAAATATCTGATAAAATGAACGAGAAGTTATCCAGTTCGATTTTATTCCCCCAATAGTGTTTCAAACGCTGAGCATTAACTTGAAAATTACCTCTCTTACCTTGGAGTTCAACAACTCCGTATGGATAGAATATGTAAATTGTAAATGGACCGGACCAACGTGATTTTAGCTTACCTGGAAAGAACTTCAATCTCGAGTTGAACAACAATTCTTGCTGACCTGCTTTAAATTCTCGAACCCGGATGTGTTTGTCATGCCATTTCTTAAGTCTCTTTTTGAGTAATTTGGCATTTTCATATGAGAACATTCGAAATTCTTCTAACTCGTTGAGTTGGAACATCCTTCTTTCTTTTGCAAGCTTAGGATCTAAGTTGAGTCGTCGAAGAGCCCAGTAAGCTTTGTGCTCTAACTCCAAAGGTAGATGACATGCTTTACCAAAAACTAGCCTATAGGGTGACATCCCTAAAGGTGTCTTGTACACTGTCTTGTAGGCCCATAAAGCGTCATCTAGTCTTTTGGACCAGTCCCATCGACTCGGGCAAACTACTTTCTCCATTATTCCCTTGATTTCTTTATTTGCCAGTTCAACTTGTCCATTCGTCTGTGGATGGTAAGCCGTTGCAACCTTGTGTTTCACCCCGTACTTGTCTAGTAACCATTTTAACCACTTGTTCACAAAGTGGGACCCTTCATCAGTAATGACGGCCCTCGGGGTTCCAAACCTCATGAACACGTGTTTCTGCAAAAACTTCATTACAGCCCTAGCATCGTTTGTTGGATATGCCTCTGCCTTGACCCACTTGGACATATAATCTACTGCGACCAGTATATACTTGTGACCAAAAGACGAAGGAAAGGGCCCAAGAAAATCAATACCCTAAACATCGAATAATTCAACCTCAATGATATTTGTTCGAGGCATCTCATTTCTTTTGGTGACATTTCCAACTCTTTGACATCGGTCACAACTCTTTACATATGCATATGCATCCTTGAATAGTGTTGGCCAAAAGAATCTGGCTTGCAATACTTTGGCTGCAGTACGAGTTCCTCCGAAATGACCCCCACTTGGGGCTGAGTGACAGTGGTATAAAATCTGCGGTATTTCTTCTTCTGCCACGCATCTCCTAATCATCTGATCTGCACACTTTTTAAACAGGTATGGTTCCTCCCAGAAATAGTACTTCACATCGTGAAGAAAGTTTCTCCTTTGTTGATATGTCTTATCATACGACATTAAACCACAAGCTAAAAAGTTAGCAATATCAGCAAACCAAGGGGTATTATGGACATGACTTACCTTCAGTATATGTTCATCTGGAAATGTTTCTTGAATCGGTACAGGTGGAGAATTCCCTTCTTGCAGCTCCAATCTGGACAAGTGATCTGCTACTTGGTTTTCTACTCCTTTTCGATCTTGAATTTCAAAATCGAACTCTTGAGGTAGTAGTACCCATCGAATCAACCTCGGCTTAGCGTCTTTCTTGGCAAGTAAATATTTAATTGCCGAGTGGTCTGTATAGACAGTTACCTTGGCACCTACAAGATAAGATCGAAACTTTTCGTAAGCAAATATGATAGCAAGTAACTTTTTTTCTGTTACTGTATAATTTAACTGAGCTCCTATCAGAGTTCGGCTTGCATAGTAGATGGGATGAAAAACTTTGTTCCTTTATTGGCCCATGACAGCTCCTATTGCGAAGTCACTTGCGTCACACATCAATTCAAATGGCAAGTCCAAGTCTGGTGTGACAATTATGGGTGCCATGACTAATCGATTCTTCAAGTCATTGAAAGCTTTTAAGCATTCTTCATTAAATTTGAATATCGTGTCCTTCTCCAATAATTTGCATAAAGGTTTAGCAACTTTGGAGAAGTCCTTGATAAATCTTCAATAGAACCCAACATGGCCCAAAAAGCTCCTAACACCCTTTAAAGATGTTGGAGGTGGGAGTTTCTCAATAACATCTACTTTTGCTCTGTCTACCTCAATCCCATGTCTTGTTATCCGATGCCCCAGAATGATACCTTCTCGTACCATAAAATGGCACTTTTCCCAATTAAGGACTAGATTTGTCTCTTCGTATCACCTAAGTACCTTAGCCAGATTGGCTAAGCAATCATCGTACGTATCTCGAAACACTGAAGAGTCGTCCATGAAAACTTCCAAAAATTTCTCAACCATGTCAGTGAAAATAGACATCATACATATTTGAAATGTAGCAAGTGCATTATATAAACCAAATGGCATGCGTCTAAATGCAAATGTACCGTACGAGCAGGTGAATGTGGTCTTGTGTTGATCTTCCAGTGCTACTGTAATCTGGTTGTACCCTGAGTATCCATCGAGAAAACAGTAGTAATCTCGCCCTGTGAGTCTATCCAGCATCTGGTCTAAGAACGGCAAAAGGAAGTGATCCTTCCTAGTTGCCTTGTTTAGCTTCCGATAATCGATGCAGATTCTCCATCCCTTAACTGTTCTAGTCAGTATCAACTCGTTATTCTCGTTTCTTTGGTACGCACTGGACTGGACTTACCCATGAACTGTCTGAGATGGGGTAAATGATACCCGCATCTAACCACTTGATAATCTCTTTTCTCACTACGTCCTTCATGATGGGGTTCAGCCTTCGTTGTCCATCGATCATCCCTTTTTCACCATCTTCCAGGATGATCTTGTGCATGCATACAGATGGACTAGTACCACTAATATCGACTATGGTCCATTCGATAGCCTTCTTAAATTGTTTCAGAACTAAGATAAGTTTCTCTTCTTGCTCAGTAGTTAACTCTGCTGAAACAATCACAGGCAGAGTAGAAGCATCACCTAAATAAACATATTTTAAATGAGAAGGTAATACCTTGAGTTCTAGTTTAGGTGGCTCATCGATTGATGCTTTTGGCTGTGTGTAATCTCTCTCCTCTAAATCCAAAGATTCAAAATGGGATTGTGGATTAAATCCCTTTTGATTAGCTTCTAGCAAAGCTAAGTTTCCATCCTCCTCTTCATCACTTGGAGGGTCTGATGTCAAAATTCTTTCCAGAGGATCCTCAACAGAGTTGAGTTCCTTCTCCACTATTAAATCCTCTAAGTTGGATACTGCAGAACAATAATCTATTGTGTCAGGAAATCGCATTGACTTGAATGTTACCTGATCGTCCTGAACGCGCATAGTAAGTTCGCCCTTTTGCACATCAATAAGTGTCATTCTAGTTTCTAAGAACGGTCTCCCCAGGATAATTGGTACTTCATTGTCTGCTTCAAAATCTAAAATTACAAAATCAGCAGGAAATATAAACTTATCTACACATACCAATACGTCCTCGATTTTTCCTTCTGGATGTGCTAAGGATTGATCTGCTAGCTGAAGTGTAACCGTAGTAGGTCGAACTTCACCTATCCCCAATTTCTTAAATATCGACATAGGCATCAAGTTGATACTTGCGCCCAAGTCACATAGTGCCTTACCACAATAAGTTGCTCCAATGTTGCATGGAATGGTAAAACACCCAGGATCCTTCAGCTTAGGGGGTAATTTGTCTTGAAGATATACACTGCATTCCTTCGTCAAAGTTACCGTCTCAAATTCTCCAAGTCTTCTCTTCTTGGACAGGATATCTTTCATGAATTTTACGTAATTTGGCATTTGTTCAAGTGCTTCAACCAACGGGATGTTGATATGAAGTTGTTTGAGTACGTCAAGGAACTTCTTGAATTGGACCTCCTATTTTTGCTTCTGGAGTCTTTGAGGGTAAGGTGGTGGAGGTTTATATACTGGAGTTGGTACTGGTTGATTTGTCTTTGGCGGCAATTCTGCTGCTAACGGAGTGGTTGGCTGATCAGAGTTGGCTGGTTCTGAGGTTACCTTTTCAGGTCTTGCAGGTTCTGGTTCTAGTGGAACAGGAACTTCAACACTCAGTTGAACTTCTTCCGAATCTTGAGCTTCAGCATGCTCCTTTTTAGCTTCAATGATGTTGGGCTCTACCATTTTTCCGCTCCTCAATGTTACTGCTTTACAATGCTCCTTCCCTGGATTCTCGGATTTTCCAAATCACTAGGTATAGCACCTTGTGGATGGTTTCTAAGTTCAGTAGCAAGTTGGCCCACTTGATTCTCCAAATTCCTTAGAGTGGCGTCATTCTTCACCATGTATGCCTTTTATAAATTCTCTAAGCTATTGGACGATTCATCTTGAACTAGTTTCTGAACTTGCTGCGAAAAACTAGGCAGCTAGGTTTGTCTAGGTTGGGTATAGTTGTTACTGCCTCCAGCCCCTTGGTTACTCCAGGAAAGATTGGGGTGATTTCGCTACGATGGGTTGTAAAAGTTGGATTGCAGCCCTTACCTTCCTCGGTTCTGGTTCTAATTACCTATGTAGTACATGGATTCTGGGTTTGATGGACATTCTTCAAACACATGTCCTCCCCCATAATAGACACAGGCTATATTCTCATATTGGTTAGGTGGTTGAGCTGTAAAACTATTAGACCCATTAGTGGTAAGATTCTTTAACATTAAAGATATCGAAGATACCTGGGATGCAAGTGAAGTGAGAGCGTCCACTTTATGGATTCCAGCAACTCATCTTCCTGACGTTGCTCGATTGGTTGGCCACTGATAATTGTTACTGGCGATCCTCTCGATGATTTCATAAGCCTAATTGTAAGACTTAGATAAGATAGCACCGTTAGCAGAAGCATCTACTACCATCCTTGTGTGAGCGTTGAGACCATTGTAAAATGTCTCAAGTTGGATGCAATGCAGAATTCCGTGATGAGGGCACTTTCATAATAACTCTTTGAATCTTTCCCATGCCTCATACAAGGACTCATTATCCATTTTTCGAAACCAGTAATCTCATTTATCAGCTTAGCAATCTTGCTAAGAGGGAAATACTTCACAAGAAATCTCTCTGCTAACTCTTGCCATGTAGAAATTGAGTTCGGTGGTAGTGGGTTTAACCAGGCTCGAGCTCTGTCCCTCAGTGAGTATGGGAACAGTTTTAATCACAATGCATCTTTGGGTACTCTGGCTAGCTTGAAAGAGTCACTCACCTCCATAAACAGTCTTAAATGAAGATGAGGATCTTCAGTAGGCATTCCACTAAATTGGCCCACTGTCTGAAGCATCTGGAACATGACTGTCTTCAGCTCAAATTGTTGTGCCTCGATCTCAGGTCTTCTAATACCTGGATTAAGGTCATTAAAAACTAGCACGGCATATTGTCGTAAAGCTCTATCCCTATCATAAGCAATAAGGATAGGATTTTGAGCAAGGTTTGCTCCGTTTCCTTGATTGATATTCTCGAAATTCATCTCTTCGGTCCTTCTCTGGTTCACTTGTCTTATTTGTTGGCGAAAGTTTTGTTCTATTTCAGGGTCCACTGGGAGTAAGTCGATAATTCGGTCAATACTCATAAACACCTGAAATAATCAGAGAAGAATTAACTAAGTAAGTGAAATTGAATAGGAAAATAAAAGAACCAAAATGTAAAAATAAATTCACAAATAATGTTTTTTTTTAAAATAGTCCCCGGCAACGGCGCCAAAAACTTGGAACGGTGGAAATGTACAAGTGTACACAATCGTAACAAGTAATAAAGTGACAAGTAAATGTTGAATTATCGTACCCACAGGGACTGTAAAAAGCAATATTTTTTAAATTAATTAAAACACTTTGGTGAGGTAAAAATAATTTTGGTTTGAAAAGAGTGATTTATAAACTAAGATCTTAAAACTAAGCAAACAATTTAAATAAAATAAAAGAGTTCTAGTGCACGATTTCAATTAAGATTTAATCAAGTTGATATAATTGTGTTGGATTAACTATACCTTTTTAACTTAGAAATATTAAATTCGTGCTTATGCTGTTATGAATAAATTCACGGCAACCTAGTAATTTGCTAACTTATGAATGTATTTACTAATTAAAAAATTCCATTTATCTCTTGAACATATCCCTATGCCAATTCAACCGACTAAACAAATTTAATAAAGTAAACATGCTATCGCACATACATACTTATTGAATTAAATTATCTCTCGCATATTCCTATGTCGATTCAACCGGTTAATTCAACTTAATAAACATGGAAAAGATTATGTGAAGTAACAAAGTAGCCATACCTTGAAACAATTTAATCACAACAATCTTGCAAGTTATGCAAGGCACATGTATCGCCAAATACAATGCTAATTTAATTTTCAGTTACCTTAGAAGAATTAAACATGCACTGATTAAGTACTGAGTCCATTAATTGCAATTTCAATCCATTTAAACAATTAATTATTTAGTTATCTAAACAATTATAATGCCAGATAACCTAAGCATGATTTTACTTAATCAAGCATTTCACTGAGGCCTATAATAGCATAAACACTAATTTAATAATTCAAGTAGGCAAAATATAATCAACAGAACACGAATTAAATTCAAGATAAATTGATTAAAATAACCATTTCAACAACAATATTTTTCATAGATAGGTTCATCATAAAAACAACAGAAATTAAAAAGAAAGGGAACAGAAAGCAAATCCAGTGTTTCTCTGCGGCTTGACTGTTGCTCCGTTCTTAGTCTCCATTGTCTTTTCCGAGCAAGGATTTTATGAATCCTTGATTGCTGCCCAATATGGCTGAAGAACACCTCTTTCTCAAGAGAGGAAATCGGCAGAAGAGGAAGGGAAAATGAGATGGAGAAATGGAGAGGAAACTTTGAGTGAAGAGAGGATGAGAGAATGTTGTAGAATGAGGGATGTTGAGGGATGCTTTGAAATGGGCAGAATAGGGTGGCTTTTATAGCTGAAGAGGGCTGCTAAAAATAGAAAATTCAGCAGCCAAGAGAGCCCTCCCATGGCTGGCCACACACATGGCAAGGTTGAAGCTTTCAACCTTGCTAAAAATAGGCTAGGGCAAATCTACAAAGCCTAAAAATAAAGGTAGGGTTTGAACGTAATTTGGAGGTTTTTCAAGGGCCTTTTTGCAAGCATATTTTATCAGCTAATTTTTTGATTTGGGTCAGCCAATGGACGATTCTGGTCAACCCAATTAGTGGCTGGTTCGACTCACTTCATTTGGTTCAACCAGTGCGGTTCACTAGGCCCTTTCTTCATAATTAATTAAAATTAGTTCATTTAACCTAAATTAAATAGGAAATAAATTAAAATTCATTTAATTATGAATTAATACACATTTTTGGACCGTCTTGGGCTGGAAACTAATTGGCCTCGATGCTTCAAATTGCTCTCGGTTTTGTTCTTTTCATAGTGTTCACTAGACCCTTTTCCTCCAATTGTGTAATTCTGTCAAAAATAACCAAATTTAATCAAAATTAACTACAAAATTAATTAAAATTCATAATTTTTATATTTTTAACATAATTTAATTATTTTATAATATTTAATTATTTTTTGACAAGAATTTAATCAAATTTACATGAATTTAAGTATAATTGGGTATGAAAAAGTATATAAATTTGTGTTTCTAGAGAGGCTATACAAGCCTTTTACTAAATGATGAATGACTGGTTTACTCAATCTATTTGGAAAAATCCAACTACATAACAACCTCTACCCCCGACTAATCCTTCTCCGATACCTACTATACCTCAAGTGATTGATCCTTTGAGATTACATAAGCCCCATGTTGATAAAATTAGAAAACACAGGGCTAAAAATTCAGAGTTACTGATGATGATGATGCTGAGCAAGCAGAATTTGGGCTTGATAATACTATCTGCATGTTTAATGAGTTATCTTATACCCTACATGAATGTCTAAAATGTGTCACATCCTTGCTACGAGACACCGCATATCACTGGTGGAATACATTAGTATCGGTGGTTCCAAAAGAATGGGTAACTTAGGAGTTCTTTTAGACTAAGTTCTGTAAGAAATACATTAGCTATAGATTTATTGATCAAAAATGAAAAGAATTTTTAGAGTTGAAATAGGGTCGTATGGCCGTCACAGATTATGAACTAAAACTCATAAGACTCAGTCGACATGCTAGAGAATGTGTCTTGACTGAAGCTATAATGTGTAAAAGATTTGAAGACGGGTTGAACGGAGACATTAAACTATTAGTTGGCATACTTGAAATAAAAGAGTTTGTAGTACTGGTTGAGTGAGCATGCAAAGCCAAAGAGCTCGAGAAAGAGAAAAGAAAAACTAACTTCGAAGCTAGAGATTCACGTAAAAGATCGGCGGGTAAAACATTTTTTCGGCATCAAAGAAATTCTGAGATGATTTTAGCCGTTCAAAGACTACTGTGGGTTATTCTAGATAGGATCGAGATAGACCACCTGCGAGCTCGAGAGCCACCTTAGTAGCTAGTGTTGGTAATGTTAGATCGAATCAACCCAAGTGTAAACATTGTGGTAAATGACATCTTGACAGTTGTAGATTGCACGATCGGGCCTGTTTTAAATGTGGATCGATGGATCATTTCGTTCGTGAATGCCTTGAGTTAGCTGAACAAAACACAATATAGAATGTGAGGTCGAGTAACATGTCAGCTCAAGGTAGACATGCGATGGTACCCTGCTAACCATTGAAAACTTTACACCTCTGTAACACTCTTTGGTGATGTCGACTCTAAAATTGCCTCGATCTTCTTTGGGTCTACGTGAACACCTTTTACCGAAACCACATGACCCAAGAATGCTACTTCCTTTAGCCAAAACTCACACTTGCTGAGCTTCGTAAATAGTTGATTCTCTCATAAAATTTGTAGCACAGTTCAAAGGTTAGCATCATGCTCTTCTTAAATTTACGAGTACACCAGAATGTCATTTATGACGACCACCAAAAACTAGTCCAAATATTCATGGAACACTCAATTTATCAAGTCCATGAATGCAACAAATGCATTTGTTAGACCAAAGGGCATGGCTTGAAATTTATAATGCACATACCTTGTTCTAAATGCTATCTTTAAAACATTTGACTGCTTCACCTTAAGTTGATAATACATTGATTGCAAGTATATTTTTGAGAACACTTGACACCTCATAGTTGCTCGAACAATTCATTAATTCATGGAAATGGATACTTTTTTATGGCCAATTTGTTCAAATGTTTGTAGTTAATGCACATCCTTAAACTACCATCCTTTTTCTTCACAAACAGAACTGGCGAACCCTAAGGTGATACACTTGGTCAAATGAAACCTCTAACGAGTAACTCTTGTAGTTTTATCTTTAGTTCTTTAAGCTCTATCGGTGCTACGCGATAAGGTGTAATCAATACTGAAAAACTACATGGGTATAACTCAATGTTGAACTCCACTTTGCGATCTGGGGGTAGACTAGGTAGCTTGTCTAGAAACACATCAGGAAATCTTTTACAGTGTAAATGTCGCAGACCCTTATTTCTTTGTCCTGCGAACCCATCACATAGGCGAGGTAGGCTTCGCAGCCTTTACCCATCATCTTCTCTGCACTAATTGTCGAGACCATGTTGAATAGATATTGGGTTCGCTCTCCAACCACAACTATTTCCACTCTTTCATCAGTTCACAAAGTCACTCTTTTCAATGCAAAATCTATCTTTGCTTTATGCTCAGTTAGCCAATCCATCACAAGAATTATGTCGAACCCATAGAAGGGAAACTTCATCAAATTAGCGAAGAAGACATGTCCTTGGACCATTAAATGACACCTACGATACACTTTATTGACTACAACACTCTCACAAAATGAACTGGTGATAGTTATTGTAACGCGTAGGTTTGTGGAAGTATACATAGTCATTTTCAAGTAATAAGTAAGTATAAGAGTTATCGTCTCCACAGGGACCATGTTTAAATCGATAATTTTAAAATTATTATTCACAAGCTGGTTAAGAAAAAACACAATAATTTTGAGTGATAGGTGTCAAATTAATTTAATTGAATGCAAGTTAACCTAAATGCAAATGCAAATGAAATGTAATGCAAGGTAAGGGTTTAGCAGTGATTTTCACAAGTTTAACAATCACATAAGTAAGCTAGAATAATTACAACATTTGACTCAATTCATTTTTCATCATGTTTAACAATGTTCGAAAAAGTTCCATGGCAACTCGATCATTCATTAACTGGGAATCTAATATAGTTCAACCGAATCTTATATTTAGAAAAAAAGCATAAATCAATGTCATAAATTAATTAAGGATTCCTTAGAATTTATGTGAAGTAATAGGGACAGATTATGTTTGAAACAATTTAATCACAGAACCTAAATTTATGCAAGGTAATAAGTTCTCTTAGTCTATTATGAACCTCTAATTTATTCTGATTAAGAAATAAATTAAGCATGCACCTTCCAATTATCCTGTCTATTAGTTATCATTTGATCAGGATTGACTAACTAATTCTAATGCATGTAAACATATTTTAATGCTTGAAATACATAATGATTTTAATTGAAAGTATGAACGACTGAGGTACAAATCATCATAAGCATGAACCAAATGAATTTTATCAAATTAATGAAATCATTGTCTATGGAAAAAATCAAAATATCAAAACATTTTGCAAACATTTTGAATAAAAATAAGATTAAGGAAGAAGAAACTCTTGATGATTTTGGCAGTTCTCTAAAGATCGATCGTGGTAGTTTCCTCCAATTCTTGTGATTGCAAAATGCTCCTTAAGGTGGTCGGAAAAGAGTGGTTTTCCTCAATGAAAAATGCTAGCTAAAGGATATGGGGAAATGGGAAGGCTCATGCGTGGAAGAGAGGGAAGAAAAGATGAGAGGAATGTGAATTGAGAGATGAATGAGTGATGAGGGATGATGGAATGAAAAGTAAGGGTTGGTATTTATAATAGAGGAATGGCATAAGAGTTTGCAAAAAATGGCTTGAAGATCCCTTAGTTCTCTCCTTTGCTTGGTCGGCCTTAAAGTGTAGAAAAGGCAGTTGATGGTTGCTTGATTCATGCTTGATTTCATGCATGAATCATACAAGGGGTTGGACGATTTCTTAGATATTAGTTGGGAGTTTATTTTTGATTCTTTTACAAGTGTAAAGAACTCCAAATAAATCTTCCAAAAGCTAATTTTGGGCTGCTCATATGCCTTTGCCAAATTTTGGCCGTTCTCCCCCTTATTGGACTATTTTTGACAGCCAATTTATAGCAGACTTAATCCTTTTAAGCAACCATCTTACAAGTTGGGTTGAATAGAATTCTTAGGTCCAATTTAATGATTTTTTGTCTACATGATGTACAATTTAACTTGTGCTCATATGTGATATTATTCAGCTTTCATGCTTTATTAATTCGACGGTCCATCTACAACATTTTGAGTAAAAATTAACATCTAACATAAAATAATAAAATAATGCAAAATTAATACTTGTTTGTATAAAATTGCAAACTTTACTTAATTAATGCCTGGTGTCTTAATATGAATAAAAATCAAATACTCGGGATTAACAGAAATTCTAAGTAAAAGGGTGATATAAACAACTATAAAAAATCTATATAATTTAGAGTTTACACACCCCCAAACTTAACCCATTTCTCATCTTGAGTAATGTTCCATGGAAAGAAAACATTTTAGGGAAATCTTGTACAATAATTACATAGAATCAACTTTTCACATAGTCATGCTGTAACAAATTTTATACTCACAATATTTATTTGCTAAAAAAAATTATGTTAAGTACAAGAAGATGCTATCATAAGTCATAATTTGCATGCATTCCAAAGTCGTATATAGAATTCACCATTCAACAAAATTTCCTTATCTAATTAGACAAAACAATCCTAAGGTTTAATTATTGGTTTTCATATGTTGCACTTAGTAATTCCTCGCCACTAATGTAGTCAGCATAATTATCAAAATCAATAGATCTTTTATAAGGTTCTAATGAGGCTAGGCTATTTCATCTTAACCCTAACTTTTTCTTGGATCTTTTTAGGGTACAACCTGGCTACTCATGGGTTTTAACACCCCCAAACTTAATTTGAAACTTATGCTCAACAATACCTCTCAAAACTTGAGTAAAGGTATATTTATTTTACTCTTTTTGCTCAGCAATATATCTCGACATTTGAATAGAGATTTTTTTTTTTCATTTTTTTTGAATCATGAATAATATGTACATCTTTCTGAATTCCCCCCCCCCGAATTTGTATCATCAAGACAAGTATAGTTAAGATTGGTGCAAGATAGAGTAGAATTAAAAAGATGAGAATATGACTTATGATGTAGGTGAATAGAAATAAAATAGGCTTAGTAGTTCAAACTAAGGTTTCAAGGGTTAAATTCATATGGCAGGCTTGAAAGGCTTACACGATCCAAAGAAAATGTTTTAAAATCATATTTAGATTCTTATGCCTCCTAGGATTTCACCTCAAGAAACTTACTAACACAATTCTAAAGACTTAAACCTTCATGCATGCCTATTTCTAAGGAAAATAAATTTTCATGGAAAAGACTATATAAAACTAATGAAAAATACAAGCATATCATAACTAAGCTAACATATAACAAGAACTTAAATAAAATAAGAAATTATATTTGCAACTTATTAACAAAAATTGGTTCTAAACATCACTTTATTGCAGCCTACTTATGTGCTAAATGAATTTTTTTTTAAAATCATACAAGATTGAGCCTTACCCCTTTTAAAAAGAAGTAATGTCCTCATTGCAAAAAAATGAAGTAGTGAATGAAAACTGTATACCAAGTAGGACTCAAGAAAGAGATGTGAGTCATGAAGACTACTTAAGTACCAAATCTTTCTTGAAGAATCCAATCCTCAGACATGTACATTCACATTACCACACTACTATATTCTTTACTAGAGAGCAAAATTATTGAAAGAGCATTGGCTTATCTTTTTTCCTAATTTGAAAATTATCCAACTTTAATATGCATAAAATAAAATATTCCTAAAACAAAATAAATAAAAGTCTTAAAAGTAATACTAAAGAAAAAGAAATTCCCCCCTTTTCTTCATCTGTATCATCCCCCTTGTCTTGCTCCTTTGCCTTCTATGTTTTTGGAGTTGTTGTAACTTAATCTAGCTAGCCCGGGGACTAATTTGTAAAACTATTAAAAGTCTAGGGTTTTACCATGAATGTATATGCATTTTTTTGTGATGTTTAATGGAAGAAAAATGAATGGTCGTTGTTAGTTACACAACTTTTGTTAAGTAATTTTTGATGAAATTGTCAATTAGGGATTTAATTGAAAAAAAGGAAATATTCATGGTGAAATTGTGAAATAAATGAAATGTAAGGCTTGCTAGGGACCTATATGAAATTCGGCTATGGTGGGTTAATAAAGAATTTCATGAATTTTCATTTTATGAACTAAGGATTAAATTGTAGTGAATTAAAAAATTTAGGGACGAAAGCGTAATTTTATTCAAAATATGATTTTTGGATTAAATCTAATAGAATGAAATTTGAATTAGTTAAATTTGATTATATAGATCAAGAAAAGCAACGTATGGATTTAGATCGGGAAAAAGAAAAATTATTGGATTAATCGATCATATTTCTCCGTTCGTGTTTGAGGTAAGTTCATATATTTAATTAGCATTGAATTATGTTTGATTTAAATGCTTTTATGTTATATTTGTAAGATCCCGAAAATCGGGGTTTAGTAGAATCAAGTTTGGGAATCAAGAGAGAGTGATCATGCCTTAATTTTTAAAATTATCAAGAGAGAGTGAAATGTTCCTTGAAACCCAAGTTCAAATCCCTTCTCTCTCACCATTTTTATTGTAACACCCCGAACCCGAAACCAACACCGGAGTCAAACACGAGGTGTTAACTGGCTTTAACCCCTTTACAAAATTTATTTTCCAGACACTGCCCAATCTGTGTACTAGTCGTTTTAAAAATCATATCTTGAGTTTCGTAACTCGAAAATCAGTTTCGTAATTTTTCCCAGAAACTAGACTCATATGCCCATCTATGTATTTTTTCTAGAATTTTTGGTCGGGCCAATTAGTACAGTTTATTAGTCAAAGTTCCCCAAGTTGCAGGGGTCGACTACACTGACCTTTGCCCATTACGACTTGAATATCTCCCTGCACGGGGCTTCAATACTGGTGCCGTTTGTTTCTATGAAAACTAGACTCAGAGAGGAATCTGTACATATATGGTACGACCCCTAATTATTTCTGGTTAATTTATAATGAATTTCTAAAGTCGGAGCAGGGAATCCAGAAACCGTTCTGGCCCTGTCCCACAAAAATCTGATTATCTCTTAATATACTGCCCATATGATCTTTTCGTTACTTCCTCATGAAAGCAGACCCATCGAGCTTCGATTACATAATTTATTCATCAATTAATTCCACTCCTACTATTTTTAGTGATTTTTCAATCTCATGACACTGCTGCTGCCAGCATCTGTTACGAAAGTAACTAGGTCCATTTCATGCCTACCCTTGATCCAACTCAATCTAACATTCGTGCCATTTTCGCATGGCTTAAAGTTTACATGCCATAATTCAAACACAACGTACTAGCTTATACATGCCAAAATGATCTTCTAAGCACACTAAGAAGAAAGTACCAAAACTTGCTATCCGGTGTGATGACTTCGATGACGGCCCGACCCCGCAAAAATTGATGAGTCCAAGCAACCTATAATGGGTGACAAGGAAACACCGGGTGAGTTTATAACTCAGTAAGTCATAAGCAATCCTCTACTATACATCAATAACATTATCACAAGAGGAACAAAATGGAATGAGACAATTTACTCCATCCATACCGAACCATGCCATAGTTCCTCCAACCTATCGATTCAATTTCATATCAATTCATGCATTCACAATTCATATACTTATCAATAAGACATTGAAGCATTTTTATAAATCAATTTATCTTCGTTACAATCAAACAACAAAACGGCCTTTCACCCATCCTACGATAAATTTTTATGTACGTGACTTCAAGTATAGTTGTCACATAGGTTCAACTTACCGAGCTCAACACCAAGTATAAGCATAGCACATATTAGCCATGTACTCAAGACACTTACCCGATCCGCTGTCCGCGATCGACTCAATAGTGTCGCACACATAGTGTCCATAATAATTCACGAATGTATATTGAGCCCGCACACTCAGTGCTATATAATCAACTCGCACACTTAGTGCCACGTAATCAAATCGCACACTTAGTGCTACATAGTCAGACTCGCACACTTAGTGCCGCATGGTCAATTCGCACACTTAGTGCATCATATTCATTTCGCACACTTAGTGCAACATAGTCGAATCGCACACTTAGTGCTGTACAATTTAATCCCGCGCACTTAGCGCCAATCTCATGGTCATAAATGGTTATCCCGCACGTTTAGTGTCGAGATCAACAACTCATTACATCTTACCTCTTCTCTTTCATTCAACAATTTCATCATCACATACGTACATGCATATATATATATGTACATTTATTCATTCCATTCAGCATCAATACATAACATTATGACCATTGAAATAATACCAACTACATGCTTAATGACTTACCTCGTGTTGGGTAAGACGGTTCCAACTCGGCTACTCGATAACCTTTTCTTTGCCTTTGCTCGATTCACCTCCTTTAACTCCTTGAGCTAAATCAATAATTTAACTAGTTTAACCACCTTGTTAAATATTTACAATCCAATTTCACATGTATATGTATGTTAGTATATTCGGCTAATAACCTCATGCAACTATCATGTCATCAAAAAAAATCTAATCACACATGCACATGCATTAGGTAAGTTACCTTTGCTAATTTTAAACCCAACATCACACAAGCTCTCAAGAGATGGCCGAATGCCTCTTTTGTTACCCAACTAATCATTCAACAATTCCATCCCCTTTACCACCCTTTTATGCCTAATTATCTACATCAAGATAAGGTCATCAACATGCCTAACCATAGCCGAATGTGCAACATTAATCTATCACCTCTATCTCTTAAATACTATCAAGTTCATTTACTTCTAATTTCTTAAGTTCAACATCTTAATGCCCATTATAGCTACTCCCATAATCTACATTTAAAAATCGGCAACACCCACATTCAACTATCTTAGCCGAATACTCCTCCACACTTAGACCAAAGTATGCACATTAAACTTAATACAACTTTCATTATACCTTTCACCCTAAAACATAATTTATAAATCTTGCCCTTCCTTCCATGTTTCGGTCAATTATTCAAATTACCTCATAGCATGAACATTTTTTTTTTCAACTAATCTAGCATGCTCATTCGGCCTTAACAATGAACCTCTTCTCATACAAGGACAAAAATAAATCAAATGAACCTTCCATCTAAACCCCATTCTATCTTCTACTCATTCAATAATACATGTAAACAACTACTAACTCTAGTACTTTGATACACGGTTTAGTGTCCAACCATCATAAAAGTTTGAATCCTTCTTAATATTGTCAAAATACATTCACAAATTGACTTAAACATATAAGAAGATTTAACTAACACTTCAAAACTTACCTCCTACTAGCAAGGTGTAGTGCCGAATTGCCTAAAGGAGAATTTTCCTTTTTCTCTTCTTTGGTTTCGGTTTTGGCAAGGTGGAGAAGAATATGAACACTCCCCTTCCCTTTTTCTCTTTTATTCCATTTTATTATAATTATTTTAAATCATTTGTTAACTAAACAAAACATAATAAATTGGAATAAGTGGAGCACCATCACTCCTTGGCCGGCCACCCATCATCTTTTGGGCAATTTGACATGCAAAACCACTCTTTTTGGTACATGCACTAATAGACCATTTGAATTAGACTATCATATTTTTACAATGTCTCAAATTGATCCCAATTAATAATTTCTCATGCAATTGGTAAAATTAGGGAGTGAAACTTCCACATACTCATGTTCACACATAATAAGCATAGAATATAGCAAGTAATTATTTTTACGACTCGGTCTTGTGGTCCCGAAACCACTTCCCGACTAGGGTCAATTTTGGGCTGTCACATTTATTATTTTGCAATTTTTTCTTAAACCCTAATATGCGACATGCCTTGTTTTTAAAATAAATATTACAAAATTATTTCAAGAATGAGAAAAAAGCCTAATGGTTAAAAGAAATATGAGAAAGTATGGAAATTAAATGAGGTCTTAAGTTCGAATCCCTTCCCTTGTGAAATAACTAAATTTTGCAAAATCCTTTCTTTTTTTAACGTGTGTGCCATCCATACCCTTGAACCCTAACTATAAATATAACTTTTTATTGTAATTTTCAGCCTTTAATTCAATTTTTACCTACCCAAGCCATTCACCCTCTTCTTCTACTATTTTCTCTTTAATTCTCTTTCTTTCTCCCATTGTTGTCGTTGCCTACACCTAGTTTTACCATCTCTTTATTTTCTTTTTGTAACATCCCGAAATAGGGCCTAAACAGAACAGTGGTTTCGAAACAAAAAATTCGAGGTAGAAAAATTTATTTTATTATTATTTTGAGGTTCATGATAAGATTGCATGATTGTGTGAAAATTTCGTGATGAAATTCAATGCATAAAGTGCTTAAGTTGAGATTACGGACTAAATCGAATAATTTGCAAAACTTGCATTATAGAAGTTTTTAGTATGAAATTGCTTTGGAATATTAATTAGGAGGGTTTAAATAACAATTTGACCAATTTCTAAGTTCATGGACAAAATAGGACATGGATGGAATTTTTGAAAGTTTAATAAGGAAGGGCATTTTGGTCATTCGGATATTAAATGAAATAAAAAGGGAAAAATAACACAAAATTCATCATCTTCTTCATTAGCCCAAAATTTTAAGGGTTCTCCATATCTAGGGTTTGTTTCAAGCTTTCAAGCTCCATAGTAAGTGATTCCAAGCCCCGTTTTTAATGTTCTTTACGTTTTCGGAGTCCTGGTAGCTCGATAAAGCTTATGCTAGCAATAATTTAAGTTAGGGTTCATATTTGGAAAAATACCCATAGGTGAAAAGTGTTTATTTTGATGTTTTATGATAGAATATGAGGTTTTAAATTATGTTAGACAACTTGTGCTACTCGGTTTTAAGTGAAAACGAGTAAAAGGGCTTAATCGGTAAAAATACCTAATAGTCATAAGTATATGTTAGAGTGTGAATTTGATGTTTTCATACAAGGGAAAAATGATCAGCATGTCATAAAACATAAGAAAATAGGATGAAGTTTAAATTACGAACCTTGGGGAAAAAGTGAAAATATGTGAAAGTTTAGGGGCAAAAATGTAATTTTTTCAAAGTTTGGGTCAAGGACTGTTTTGATAAATGTGAATATTAAATAAGTTAAATTTTCTATTATAGATCAAGAAGAGCGAAATTCGGGAGTAGATCGGGGAAAAGAAAAAGTAAAGGACTAAATTGTAAAGTTTAGTCACATTTTGTATCGAAGTAAGTTTACAGTAAATAAATGCAATATTCTTTTATTTTACATTATTATTTTCAATTTCCAGCATTTATATACTTATTTTTTGAGAATATTTAAAGTCGAATTAAAGGCAAAGTGATAGAGAAAAAGCATTAGGAAGCCCCGTTTGAACCTTATGAATGTTAGGATATTGGGGTTGACAGGACAGGACAGGACAGAAATGAGCAATGTAAGTCCATATCAGTTATATGGCTTTGGAGACAGGAATGAGCCATGTAAGCCCATATATATATATATGGCATTGGAGACAGGAATAATTCATGTAAGTCCATGTCGAAGACATGGCACTGGCAGGATATTGATAGACAGGAATGACCCTAGTATCCTTAGTATTCCAAGTGGTTCAACGGGTCATTGTACACATTAAATTATAGTGAATTATCAGCAAAAGGGAAGGTAGATTATATTTATGAATAGTGAAAGGTCAGGTAAGAAAGAAGGTAAGTGAGTAAAGAAGAAGGTAGAAAATGAGAAGTAAATAAAGTTTATGAGGCTAGGTGACATTATGTATAATTATTCATTATGTTGAATGTTGTAATTTATTTTCTTGTAAGCTTACTAAGCCTAGTGCTTACTCTCTTTATTTTCTTTTTCTTATAGTTTTTATCAAGCCACTCGGGGATCGAAGGAAATGTCGGAGACTCGATCACACTATCGAAGAAATCACATTGGTATAGTTGATGTTTCGTTTTGTGTATGGCATGTATAGGAACTTGGTTTCTTTTGATATGATATGATCAATGAATGATGTGTAAATACTTGCTAGTGATTAGCTAATAGAGTGGCTGATGATATACATGTTTAATAGTATGTATGATTAAGTAGTAACTATCACATGAAAACTAAGAAAAATGTGAAAGTAACTTAAAAACAGATTCAAGTATCAGAAATAACTGTATTTTGAAAAATCACAAGAAATTGTAGAGACATGGGTTGATGGTGAATAATATATGAAATTAAAGCTCGTTGTGTCTATTTTCATATGGAATAAGCAAAACAGGAAAAGGTTTTGTATTTTATAGGGTATCTAAGTTTTGGTGAAATAGGGCCAGAGCAATTTCTGGATCCCCTGTTCCAAATTTAGAGATTCACCATAAATTTTAAAAAAATAATTAGGTGGTTTACTTTATATGGTTAGAATCCTTATTGAATATAATTTTAATAGAAACAAACGGTATAGTCATATGATTTTTGTACAGAGAGAAAAGTGGTTCGTAGTAAGCAGAGGCTAGTGCAGTCGAATTCTGAAATAGGGGTAACTTTAACTAATAAACTGTACTAATTTGCTAATTCAGAAATTATAGAAAAATATTAGTAGATAGATATATGAGTCTAGTTTCAGGAAAAATTTACGGATCTTAATTTCGAGTTTTGGAACTCGAGAAATGAATTTTTAAGCAACCATGACGCAGAAAAAACAGTTTATTCCGAAAATTAAAATAAGTGGTTTAGAGTTGTTTAAAAGGTAAGATAAGTTTAGTAACACCTCAAGCTTGACTCCAGTGATGATTTCGGGGGTGGGGGTGTTACATTTATTGGTATCAGAGCAGGTGTAGTCGGTTATCGAAATAGTTAGTGTGAGTAAAAGTCTAGCTATACATGCCATACCTGTATTTTGATAGTGTGACGACTCCTGACGATTTTTAGATATTTTGTTTTATAGTAATGGATCCCGAGCGAGCTGGTGATGATGATGTAGAAAGTAATGCGCCTGCTCCCGCGGAAGGGGCAGCGCCATCTGAGAATAGGCCAGTAACAGTTAATCAGGGAGGAGTGACTCGAGAAGCTCTCTTCCAAGCTTTGAATGATTTGTTTGCCGAGTTCGTTCGTACGAATTCGGCAGTTAGACCTCCACCCCCTCATGATTCTTAGGCTACCCATGTAGCTCAAGCTCCCCCAGTCACAGGTACAGTGATAAGAGAAAAGCCACTAGTTGATAGAATCAGGAAACAAGGGGCAGAAGAGTTCTGAGCAACAAAAGATGATGATGCAGAAAGAGCAGAATTTTGGTTAGAAAATACTATCAGAGTTTTGACGAATTATCTTGTACACCCGAGGAATGCATGAAATGTGTAGTATCACTTCTTAGAGACTCAGCCTACTATTGGTGGAAGACACTTGTATAGTTGTACCAAATGAGAAGGTCACTTGGGATTTCTTTCAGGAGGAATTTTGTAAAAAGTACATCAGTCAGAGGTTTATTGACCAGAAAAGAAAGGAATTCTTGGAATTGAAACAAGGTAATATGACAGTGACCGATTATGAGCGCGAATTTGTCAGGCTTAGTAAATATGCTCGAGAATGTGTGTCCACAGAGGCTATTATGTGTAAAAGGTTTGAGGATGGGTTAAATGATAATATCCGACTGTCAGTGGGTGTCCTAGAAATAAAAGAGTTTGTTATTTTAGTTGAGAGAGCCTGTAAGGCAGAGGAGCTGTTAAAAACAAAAGGCAAAGTTAAGACAGAGACACAAGAAACAAAGAACAGACAGATGAGCAGGTCATTCCAGGCTACATCCAAAAGACCAAAGGAGTTTTCTACCAGATCTAGTTTCTCAGTCGGGTATTCTAGTCAGAATAGAGGCAGCAGATTTAAGGATTCGAAGGCTCAGAACACCTCGACTGCGAGTGTAGGTAATGTTGGACAGGGTAGATCAGGGTGTTCACGGTGTGGTAGACTTCATTATGGTCCTTGTCGGGCAGGCGAAAATGTTTGTTATAAATGTTGTGCTCCAGATCATTTTGTACGAGAATGTCCAGAGGTGGCTAATCGAGAGATAACACAGAGTGCTAGATCCAGAAATGCTCCTACTAGAGGCAGATCACCGAGGCAACCGGGAGTAGGAGCAAGTAACAGAGGTACCTCAAGAAATTCAGTTGTGAGACCAAATGTTAGAGCCCCTGTAAGGACTTATGCTATTCGTGCACGGGAAGAGGCATCCTTCCCCGATGTGATTACTGGTATATTTTCGCTATATGATATTAATGTCATTACTTTGATTGATCCGGGTTCAACTCATTCATATGTTTGCAAGAAATTGATGTCTAGTACAAGTTTGCCTATAGAATCTACAGAATTTGTGATTAAAGTATCGAATCCATTAGGCAAGCATGTATTAGTAGATAAAGCAATTAAGGAACAAAAGTATTGCACTTGTGAAAGTACTATGGAATAGACATGGGGTAGACGAGGCTACATGGGAACCCGAAGAGGCTATGCGAAAATAGTACCCAAATCTCTTCACAGGTAAGATTTTCGGGGACGAAAATCCCTAAAGGGGAGGAGAAATGTAACATCCCGAAATAGGGCCTAAACGGAATAGTGGTTGCGAAACCACAAATCTGAGGTATAAAAATTTATTTTATTATTATTTTGAGGTTCATGATATGATTGCATGATTGTGTGAAAATTTCGTGATGAAATTCTATGCATAAAGTGCTTAAGTTGAGATTAGGGACTAAATTGAATAATTTGCAAAACTTGCATTCTAGAAGTTTTTAGTATGAAATTGCTTTGGAATATTAATTAGGAGGGTTTAAATAAAAATTTGACCAATTTCTAAGTTCATGGACAAAATAGGACATGGATGGAATTTTTGAAAGTTTAATAAGGAAGGGCATTTTGGTCATTTGGATATTAAATGAAATAAAAAGAGAAAAATAACACAAAATTCATCATCTTCTTCATTAGCATGAAATTTAAATGGTTCTCCATATCTAGGGTTTGTTTCAAGCTTTCAAGCTCCATAGTAAGTGATTCCAAGCCCCGTTTTTAATGTTCTTTACGTTTTCGGAGTCCCGGTAGCTCGATAAAGCTTATGCTAGCAATAATTTAAGTTAGGGTTCATATTTGGAAAAATACCCATAGGTGAAAAGTGTTTATTTTGATGTTTTATGATAGAATATGAGGTTTTAAATTATGTTAGACAACTTGTGCTACTCGGTTTTAAGTGAAAATAAGTAAAAGGGCTTAATCGGTAAAAATACCTAATAGTCATAAGTACATGTTAGAGTGTGAATTTGATGTTGTCATAGAAGGGAAAAATGATCAGCATGTCATAAAACATAAGAAAATAGGATGAAGTTTAAATTATGAGCCTTGGGGAAAAAGCGAAAATATGTGAAAGTTTAGGGGCAAAAATGTAATTTTTCCAAAGTTTGGGTCAAGGAATGTTTTGATAAATGTGAATATTAAGTACGTTAAATTTGCTATTATAGATCAAGAAGAGCAAAATTCGGGAGTAGATCGGGGAAAAGAAAAAGTAAAGGACTAAATTATAAAGTTTAGTCACATTTTGTATCGAGGTAAGTTTACAATAAATAAATGCAATATTCTTTTTTTTTACATTATTATTGTCAATTTCCAGCATTTATATACTTATTTTTTTGAGAATATTTAAAGTCGAATTAAAGACGAAGTGACAGAGAAAAAGCATTAGGAAACCCCGTTTGAACCTTAGGAATGTTAGGATATTGGGGTTGACAGGAAGGACAGGACAGATATGAGCCATGTAAGTCCATATCAGTTATATGGCTTTGGAGATAGGAATGAGCCATGTAAGCCCATATTATATATATATGGCATTGGAGATAGGAATAATTCATGTAAGTCCATGTCGAAGACATGGCATTGGCAGGATATTGATAGACAGGAACGACCCTAGTATCCTTAGTATTCCGAGTGGTTCAACGGGTCACTGTACACGTTAAATTACAGTGAATTATCAGCAAAAGGGAAGGTAGATTATATTTATGAATAGTGAAAGGTCAGGTAAGAAAGAAGGTAAGTGAGTAAAGAAGAAGGTAGAAAATGAGAAGTAAATAAAGTTTATGAGGCTAGGTGACATTATGTATAATTATTCATTATGTTGAATGTTGTAATTTATTTGCTTGTAAGCTTACTAAGCCTAGTGCTTACTCTCATTATTTTCTTTTTCTTATAGTTTTTATCAAGCCACTCGGGGATCGAAGGAAACGTCGGAGACCCGATCACACTATCGAAGAAATCACATTGGTATAGTTAGACGTTTCGTTTTGTGTATGGCATGTATAGGAACTTGGTTTCTTTTGATATGATATGATCAATGAATGATGTGTAAATACTTGCTAGTGATTAGCTAATAGAGTGGCTGATGATATACATGTTTAATAGTATGTATGATTAAGTAATAACTATCACATGAAAACTAAGAAAAATGTGAAAGTAACTTAAAAACAGATTCAAGTATCAGAAATAACAGGATTTTGAAAAATCACAAGAAATTTTAGAGACATGTGTTGATGGTGAATAATATATGAAATTAAATACTATTTTCATATGGAATAAGCAAAATAGGAAAAGGTTTTGTATTTTATAGGGTATCTGAGTTTTGGTGAAATAGGACCAGAGCAATTTCTGGATCCCCTGTTCCAACTTTAGAGATTCACCATAAATTTTAAAAAAATAATTAGGTGGTCTAATGTATATGGTTAGAATCCTTATTGAATCTAGTTTTAATAGAAACAAACGGTATAGTCATATGATTTTTGTACAGAGAGAAAAGTGGTTTGTAGTAAGTAGAGGCTAGTACAGTCGAATTCTGAAATAGGGGTAACTTTAACTAATAAACTGTACTAATTGGCTAAGTAAAAAATTCTAGAAAAAAATTAGTAGATAGATATATGAGTATAGTTTCAGGAAAAATTTACGGATCTTAATTTTGAGTTTTGAAACTCAAGAAATGAATTTTTAAGCAACCATGATGCAGAAAAACAGTTTATTCCGAAAATTAAAATAAGTGGTTTAGAGTTGTTTAAAAGGTAAGATAAGTTTAGTAACACCTCAAGCTTGACTCCGGTGACGGTTTCGGGGGTGGGGGTGTTACATTTTTATTTTTGGCCCAAGATTTGTTAACATATTTTTCACCATATTACTGTCATTTTTTCTCATTAAAATCAACCCCAAATCTGAAATCTTGAACTCCAAGATCGATCCCGAACATTGCCAAGATAGTGCCATTGTCGTTTCTCTCGACTAGCTTGGGTAAGATATCTTCTTTCTTCAATTTCTTAATTAATATTGTCCATTAAAAACCTGAATTTCCAGATCTGGAATTTTTAGGATTTTAAATGATTTTAAAGGTATTTTTCCAGAATTTAATGAGATCTCAAACCATTTTAAAATTCAACTCCAATTTTGGCCACTGCGAGTGGTGGTGCATGCACCTATGGGAAAGAAAAGGGGTTGTTTTGTTTCTTGGTTCTTGCCTATATTTTTCCAGAATTAATTTGAGTTTTTTAACCCTCCTAATCAGCTTTTAAACCCATTTCAACTAGGGAAAAATGTTCTTGATCGATTGGCCATTCGAATCCCACAAATCGTGAAACGTAAGTGCAATTAAGGGTAACTAGTTTGTTATTTTGACATAGTTGTTGGGTAAAGGTTATGATTTGATTAAATGAAGAAATTCAATCATTAATTAGCTACTGATTTTCCAATATATTATTGAATTAGGTACAGACCCAAACGCCTCAAATCATCCTTAAAGGTGAAGAACGATTGTACGTACGATTTACATCGATATAGTGTAAGGAATCTATCTAGTTTAGATTCATAAAATAGTTATAATTTCAACGATTCGATTGAACTCTAAGTGGGTGTTTGGGGGCTGGTTTAATGGTAAATTGATTGAATTCATACTGAATTTTGGTTTAGGTTCGTTTAAGGAGTTATTAAGGAAAATTGGAAGATTCGCTAGTGTGCTACGGGTAAGCGAAAAATAAGACGTGGGTCCTAAACTCATAAAATTGTTTGAAAATGTTAAATATCATATTATATTTGATAAATTAGCTTGCTGATTGGATTGGCTTAATAGTCAAGTTATTGATTTTGTGAGTGGCCGAACCAGGTATGTTTCGAACCTTAAAAGATTGAAATGTTGGCAAAATGTCTAGTTTGATAGTAAGAATGTTTTATTGAGTTTGTAACTGCATATTTAAGTTAAGAGATATGAGAATGTTTAACTGAATGATACAATGTGTTGAGATATTAAGCTTATGTATGATTTAAATGCATGAGATATTTGTTATATTGTGTACTGAAAAGGGTGTTATTTATGCATAATAAAAACCCGTAAAGCATGTGAAATTGGACGATATTGATTGATACCAACACAATGATAATTTGAAAGATTGGAACACTGTTTCCATTTACTGAAAGTATGTGATTATTGAGGACATGCTGAGCATGTCAAATGAATGCGAAAAGTATTGATATATGATTATGTATAAGATTGTGTGACATATTGCATTTGTGGTTGACAGAGGAGTTCTGTGGAGTATCGATGGCATATTAAGTCCGCATTATTTGTAGTTAGTGCACTTCACTTGGAGTAACGAGGGGATTGGCGATTTAATCGCATATTACATATTATTGGCAATTGTATCACGCGAATTTGATATTCGGTAGATTTTCTGCATTATTGATTATTCGGTGGTTTTACCACATCGAGCTATGCTCATAATGTTTTGGAGTTTGGCGGACGGGTTCTAGGGAACTCGTGGTATGTAGTGGATGGTATGGGTAAGAACCTTTTTGCATTGCATCATGTGCACGACATTTTCAAGTGTTATTTATTTATGCTACGCATTATATTTTGTTGTATTGAATGGTATCTAAATTAATGTTTGTTACTCGAATGAATGTTGACCTATGCTCATACATCATTTGACATCAATTTGATAATGGCTATGTAATGACATGAAATTCCTATGATGGTTCTGTTTTCTTCTGTTAATCCTAATATGTTTCACTGTATTTGATGTTTTTTCCCGTTTAAATAATTATTCGACTCACACTGAGCTTTTCATAAGCTCTCTCCCTAATAGTGTTTAACTTTTCAGGTAAACCTCAAAATTAGGACCAGGCTCAGCATTTAGAGAATCACCTTGGACCTCAAACTATTCTTATTAAGTATTATTAAGTCTTTATTGGTTTTGGCTTGTAATTTTTAATTATTTCTGATCTGTGGCTTGGTAACTTTTCTTTTTGTAATTTTTGCATGCATGAATTACTCAAGCATAATAATCGGGTAATGCATGAAACCGGGCTTAAGTAAAATTTGATATTGTTCCCTAGTTTCCACTACATTGCAAATGAACTGTTTTTGAAAAACAAATCGATAAGGAAACTAATTTTCTAAAATGACTTGAAAAATGGTTTTTCCACTACATTTGTTTAACTTCAAGTTTTTTTTTAGAAGAGCAACAAGCAAACGGTTTTTTCTAAAACATCACTATCAACAATAAAATGAATCCTTAGCATACACGACCTAATGAATGAATGCTTTTAAGCTAACTCAAAGTACAACCAGGGTTTTCTCTAAAATGAGTTTTTTTAAAAGTCTTAAAAAGTAACGTAAGTTAGCTTAGCCATTTGGTGGCTAATGTAGTCTTCTCAATCTAGTCATAATGTCTATGCCGGGTTTGGGAGGTTACAATATTCTTGGTATTATGACTCTACGAAAATATTCAACAAGATTTCGATAACTTTTGGATCTCGTTTGAACCTTAGGAATATATAGGATACAAATGACATGTCATTAGGGGTTACCGTGTTTCAGGTGCTAGCCTTATGTATCCTACCAGTGGCTAAGATTTCAACATGTGTTGCAGTTACTTGGAAGCTTGTATGAGCAGCACTATGTAGCTACGTCCTGATTGACAGCTTTTGTGAGCAAACCCACCTATGGCTCAAGAGAGAGCATTTATATGAGATATGAGATAGTAGTGGATTTGAACACATGTTAGCACATAGTGTGCGAGATTCCTGAGTATCTGATACTATTCTAGTGGTTCAATAGGTATGAAAAATGGAAGGTTTGATAAATGCCTCAATATGTGATGCTCTGAAAGTATGGAAAGGTATGAGTTAATGATGTTTGAAATATGCTTAACTATATGCTTGGAAAGTATGAATGCTCATAAGTAGTGTGTATAAAAGCTATGATATTTTGAGATGATTTGCTAAGCTATGTGATTATCTAACTTGAAAGGTTGTTATTGTTTAGGCTAATGCCAAGTCATGTTGGATTATCTAAAATTTTTTTATGCTTATAAATTGAAATGGTGAGCTTTGTTTATAAATTACGAACTTACTAAGCATTATATGCTTACTTTATGTTATTCCCTTTGTGTTTCTAGTTAATCGAAAGCTAGTTAATTGGAAGGTTGTCGGAGATCCATCAGACTATCCATTGGCTAAATCGATAGATTTTGATGATTTTGAGTCATGGTTATAATGGCATGTATAGTTGTTTTATTTGATGAAATTTAGCTATTATGTGTGACTAGTATATATGACATTATGGTTGATGATCTAGTTGGTATGATATTGTAATTATATGGTATTTAGGTGTGGTTGTTATTTTGATGTTGTGTTGGTTAAAATGATAGTAGGGAAATGATATGGTAATGGTATTTTATGAAATGGTGAATGGTATGAATAAGGATAGTCCATGAATGTTGCTAATGGATTGATTTGGTAATTTGATAGTGATCTTCTTTTGGTCAAATTGGTATGGTACATGTTAGTTGTGAAAATGGACATTTGGTATTGGTTGTGCATGAAATTTTGGGTATATGAACATATTGATAAATGTGGCTTTGAAATTGTTCAATTGGTAGTTTAATTAGTAATGAATTGGTTAGAAGTGTACGTAAGTTTGATTGTTGAAATTGAGGTGCCATTTTGGCATATTGGTTGAATGGGTAGTTTCTATGTTATGTAAGGTTGAATATGCATATGTAAAGTATGTCTTAAATGCTTGATTATAGGTACAAATAGCTTGTACATGAGGTGTAAGTTTGGGTGAGAAAAATGGCTTGGAAATGGCCTATTCTTCGTCCACATGGGCAGAGACACGGGCGTGTGTCTCAGCCGTGTGTGACACACGACCATGCGACATGGTCATGTGTCTCCTGTAGCTTTCAAAGGGTTGTAAGTCAGGCTACTACATGGCCTAGCACACGGCTTGGCACACGAACGTGTGGGGTTATTTTGAAAGGTACACAACTTGGCACACAGGCGTATGGCTTGGCTGTGTGGCCCAAGTCAATAAGTTACACGAGTATGGACACGAGCTAGGACACGGCCATGTGTCCCTATTTTGAATGCCCACGCGGCCTAACACATGGGTATGTCTACTCACATGGCCCTGCAGTTTGAAAATTTTTGCCTATTTCCAAAAAATTTCATATGTTTCCAATTTAGTCCCGAATCATTCCTAATGTCTTTTAAGGGCCTCTAGGGCTTGTATAAGGGACTGTATGTATGTCTTTGATTGATGTTGCTATGATTTACCTTGTCATTTGTTTATGATAATAAATTGTTTGTTGTATGACGTTATGCTTCGGTAATGCTCCGTAGCCCTAATCCGGTGATAGATACGGGCTAGGGGTGTTACAGTTGAAAATTCTGATTTCTTCATAGTGTTTGAAGAAGTGGGCATTGGAACGGTCAACTCAAGATTAAGACTTGGCTCTATTGGTTCAACAAAATCTGGTTCCACCCATGGTTCAGGGTTGTTTTGTTCCTATCCAGATTTTTCCTCTTCTGTTTCATTTACTGAGTTAGCTTCTAGTTCAGATTTGGTTAACGACTCATCAAATTCTGGTTCGTTCAGTTCATTTGGCTCAATCTGATTCGACTGACATTCTCCACTAACATTTCAAGATCATGTCTTGTTATGCAACCTTGAACATAATGGCCCTTCAGGTTCGCCTTTGATTTGACTTCGGTTCGCAAACACAGTGAAGTAATCAATGATGGAAAATAGGCACTTCTTCTCTTTTTCCTAGCACAATCATGAATTCTTTAAGAATAATTTTCCTAACATTTATAGACCTTTCTATCATAATTGCATAGAAAAGAAAGCATTCATTCCATCGAGATGTTGGAACTATGTGACATAGGCATGAAACTATATCGAACAAAGTAGAACCATACCTTAGCTACTTGTTTTAAGTACTCTCTTTAGTAAGAATAATACTATATTTTCTTATAATCTATTGGGATCCCGGCTTTGTAACAACATTAAGTACTTTTTGAAGAAAATCCCAATTGATATTTGTCTTCAGTATCAGAAAAGTTAAACAAATCATTAATGGACTTAGAAGTAAGGTGTACCTTCTTTATGTGAACAAAAACCTCACAAGCGTTTGGCATAGTTAAATTGTCATAGAATTCTCACACTAAGTCCTTTTCAGGCATTGATCATTCATCACAAAGTTGATTCCAATTTAAGGCATCAATTGTTTTTCTAATTGACAAAGGCACAATTATCTTGTCATTGCTCTCCAAATTGAAATCTTTTTTGACATCATGAGTTGATTTTTGAAAATGGAATCAAATCTTTCCCTTGCTACCACATCTTGAATCACAATTGGATTTTTGGCAGAAGTATTTAGTGATCTAGTTCTTTTACAAGACATGGTGAATTTTCCCGAAAAATAAGAAGAATTTTGGCGAGTTTAGGGAAAAGAAGTAATTAACAAGGTGGTTATGGTGTCCAAGGTTTGTGATAGCAAAAAGAATGTAGCGACAAGATAATCACAGTAGCAAACATGATAGGTAGTGACGGTTGCTGTGGCAAAAAGAGTATCTTTGATGAAAAGGTTGCGACAACGATAATAGGGTTTTGTCAGAAATAAAGGAAAATTAGGGAGAAACTTTTAGAACTTGAGGTGGACGAAAAGGAGAAAGAAGATGATGGCTAGGGTTGAGGTTAATTGTTTGATTGGTGTAAAAAATATGATGGTAGGGAGGGGTTTATATAGTGATAAAATAGGGCAAATTTTTAGCTAAAATTTTGCTACAATGGATGCTTGGGTGGCAAGGTATGGAGGAAAGTGAAAGAGGTGACAAATTTAGGGTTTTTGGGGTGTTATGGATGATAATTAGGTGGTATTTTCTCCTCTTCATTGTTTTGGGCCTTTAGCCCAAACTGTAGTTCTTTCCTATAGTGAAAATTTAAACTAACTAGAAAAATAAACTGATTAGTACTTAGGCCAACCTGACCCTCTTATTAAACATATATAAATAACAATTAAAATTAAAAGTTCCTTTTGGGCTACTTAGAAAATTTTTTTCAAAAAATTACATCAAATTAAATTCCCAAGAAAGGTTGGAGGGGTCAAAAATGGTCCCGCTTAAGTTTTAATCTCCTTAGACATAATTAATACACTAATTCAAGAAAATGAATTTCTAGTCATGTCATTTAACAAAAATAAAAATTAAAAATTAAGGGCCCATTAACTCAAGCGCAGTCTCAGCTTGCTTAATATTATTATTCCAAAAGTGTTTGAGACGGTAACCATTAACTTTAAATGTACCTCCCTTTTTATCTTCTAATTTCACCACTCTATATAGATAGACTTTGTGAATGGTGTTTGGTCCATTCCATCGAGATTTGAGCTTCCCAGGAAATAATTTTAGCCTTGAATTGAACAACAAGACTTCTTAACCTTCTCTGAATTCTCAGGGTTGTATACGTTTGTTATGCCATCTCTTAGTCTTCACTTTATACATATTGGCATTCTCGTATGAAAACAACCTTAATTCCTCCAACTCATCAAGCTATAACATTCTTCTCTCACTAGCTTGCTTTAGATCCAGGTTTAATTGTTTCAAGGTCCAGTGAGCTTTATTTTCCAACTCGAGCAACAAATGACATGCCTTTCCAAACAGTAACTGAGAAGGAGTCATTCTAACGGTTTCTTGAAAGCTATTCGTTAGACCTATAGAGAATCATTGAGCCTCCACAACCAATCTCTTCTGTTAGGTTGAACCACCTTATCAAGGATTCCTTTGATCTCATGGTTTACCTGTTCAACTTACCCATTTGACTATGGATGATAGGAAATCGCAATTTTGTTCTTCACATCATACTTGTCAAGCAACCACTTAAGCTATTTGTTTACAAAGTGAGATCCTTTATTGCTAATTATAGCTCTCAAAGTCCCTAACCATGTAAACACATGGTTATGTAAGAATCACATGACTACCTTAGCATCATTTTTGGGGTATGTCTTAGCTTCCATCCATTGGGATACATGTAAACTGAAAAATATATAGGATTTTTCCTATGTAATTTATCACCTTTTTACTTAAATTCATTGTTAAAACTAAGTAATTGTTTAATAAATTAATGAAATATGTGAAAATATGAAATTAGGACATAGAAATTATTGAAATGTGATTTCATGCTTTGTTATATAGTTTTCATGCATAAAATGGCTTATTTTATATTGATTTGAACATATTACATTTTTTAAGACATAAAATGGGCCATGCATGATTAAATTGAAAAATAAAATATAAAATTATATTTAATAAATCATTTTAAAATATTTCATTAATAATATGGATTGTAATTAATTATTTAAATTAGATAAATTTTATTCTTTGGTCCTTTAACTTACTGATTTATTTTGGACAGGTCTGATAGCTTTGTTGGATTACAAAAATCGTCCAAATTGAAGACGAAGTCAACCCAAATTTGGCTACACATGGCTGTCCACTTAAACCAATTTTTGGTTTAATTACACAAGGTCCTTGCATTATTGAGGAAATTAGAAATTTTCCCAAAGATTTACATTTGACCGAGTCTCAATCCTGAGTTATTATGGCATTTAAATTGCTTAAAAATCAAGCAAAATTTAGCTCAAATTCCACTAATTGTGGCCTGCCACTCATGTAAGAAGTTTGAAGAGACTAAACCTGGCTGTTTTTAGCAAACTATCCACCTCTCTTCACCTATAAATAAGGCCTCTTCATTCTCTCATTCATCATACCTCATCCCTCATCATTCTCTCTTCTCTCTCAATTCTCTTAGCATTTTCCATTCCCCACACTAAGCATCACCTCTTCATAGAGATTTTAGCAATTAGGCCTCTTAAAGAGCCCTTGGTCGACCACCTTGTAAAGCCATCAGCAAAGGAGCAAAGTGAAGGAGCGAAGGAGCCTCATCGGTTAGAGTCTTGGGTGACAGCCACTTTGATTTGGGTTTAATCTTTCTTTTCTTTAATTTAATCTGAAAATGTTTTCTATGTGTTCTTTGTTCTTGTTTACAACAATGTTAGCTTAATTTTATTCAAGCTAGGATGATTGCTTTGATTACATAATATTTATTTGATTCATGCTTATAATGTTTGAGCCTCAATCGATCGTGTTTTCAATTAAATTCAAGTCATTCATACGTAGTTGAAATGCACCTGAATTAGCTGAACGATCCTAACCAGACAACGGCTAGTGGACACATAATTGAAATGTGCATGCTCAATTTAGATCCTAACCCGATTAAATTGCAGGTTGCATAACAACTCTAACCAAGCTCTATTATCTGCATAGTTTTTAGATTTGTGTGATTAAATTATTTCAAACCTAACACATCCCTGTTACCTTATGCAAATGCTAAGAAACCCTTAGTAAATAAAGATCAGTAAAATTTGTATTTACTAAGTAAAGGATTTGGAAAGGACCTAATGTGGTTTCCAAACTCATGAAAGATCAAGTTGCCATGGAATGTTTTTCCGAATGTTATTAAGCATGTTGATAATAAATTGAGTTTAATTAAAGTAATTGTCATAGTTTATTTACGTTATAATTGTTGAAAATTGTGTTTAATTCTGCTAAAATCTAGTTCATTCATATAGTTTGCATACTTAGGATAATTTGCATTAAGGATCATTGCATTTAGTTTAATATATTTAATTTTAATCATCACTTCTCAACTATATTGTGTTTTTATTTTCTAAGTTGTGAGTATAATTTTACAATTAAGTGATTTAACACAAATACAATCCCTGTGGAGACGATAACTCAATACTTACTTATTACTTGATAACGACTGTGTACACTTGCAAAAACCTATGCGTTACAAGTTTTGGCACCGTTGCCAGGGATTGTTAACTATTTCCATAGTCATTTTTTTGGTGAAATTATTTACTACCAAGTTGGTTTATTTCTAACATTACTAACTTATTCTTTTTAATTTTGTGATTTACTTTTGAGGTGTTTATGAGCATAGATTGAATTATCGATTTACTCCCTGTAGACCCTAAAATTGAATGAAATTTTAGACAAAGAAGATGTGAATGAATAGCTTAAAGACAAGTCGAGATGGACCTTGGAAATTAGAATCAAGACCAATGTAATGAAACTGATCATGTCGAAATCCCATCCTCATTGCCGATGACAGGGATCGATGCATAAGACAATATGCTCTGCTACTTTCAGTGAGTTAAATCCAAGAAATAGAAGGTCAGATATTCAGGCAACCCAATTTGAATTGAAACCAGTGATGTTTCAAATGCTCCAAATGGTGGGCCAATTCAGTGGTATTCCCATGGATGATCCACATCTCCACCTTCGATTGTTTATTGAGGTGAGTTATTCATTCAAGATAGCCAGTGTGACTGAAGACACACTAAGGTTGAAGTTATTTCTGTACTCATTGTGAGATCGAGCATGAGTGTGGCTCAATTCATTTCCACCAAGTTCCATATCTACATGGAAAGAATATGCAGAAAGATTTTTGATTAAGTATTTCCTGCCTAGCAAAAATGCTAAGTTAAGGAACAAGATCACAACTTTCCAAGAATTGGATGACAAGTCTTTCTACGAGGCTTGGGAGTGATTCAAGGAGTTACTTCGTAAGTGTCTTCATCATGGGATTCCTTATTGTATCCAGTTGGAGACATTCTATAATGGTCTCAATGGACATGCAAGATTGATGGTAGATGCTTCTACGAAATGGTGCAATTTTGTCTAAGTCTTATAATGAGGCTTATGAGATCATCGAGAGGATCGTGAGTAATAACTATCAATGGCCATCAAATCAAACAGCTTCAAGAAGATGTGTAGCCGGAGTTCATGAAGTTGACGCTCTCACTTCATTATCAGCTCAGGTATTGTCTATTTATTCTATGTTAAAATAGTTTACCGCTAATAGTGCTAATAATTTTGCAGCTCAGCGACCAAGTCCATTTGAAGTAGTTTCCTGTGTGCATTGTGGGAAAGGTCATTCTTTTGAGAATTGTCCATCAAATTCCAAGTCAGTATACTATGTGGTGAACCAATATCAAAATAGGAGTAAACAAGGACCCCAGTCCAACTTCTACAATCCTTCATGGCGTAATCATCCTAACTTTTCTTGGAGCAACTAAGGAAATAGACCGAACAACAACTTATTGCAGGATAGACCCAACCAATGTCAAAGGTTTTATCAACAAGCTCTAAAACTAGCTCAAGTTGAGGCATCAAACAGTTTGGAGAACTTATTGAAAGAATACATGGCAAAGAATAACGCTTTGATCCAAAGCCAAGTAGCAACATTGAAAAATTTGGAAAACCAAATGGGTCAGTTAGCTATAGAGCTTCGTAATAGACCTCAAGGAACCTTGTCGAGCAATACTAAGAATCCAAGAAATTTGGGTAGGCATTGGCATTGCGAAGTGGTAAAATTCTAAAACCTCGATTGATTGATGTCGAAGATAAGCTTGTTGAAGAATCAACTAGCTGTTGAAATTCCATCACCAAAAGAGTCAGAATCTACAAAGACTGACAAGGTAAATCCCAAATTAGTGAATTCAGATACTTTAACATCTTTTTCGGATGCAGATTTACGTACTCAAAAGAGTTATCTGATTCAACCAAAAGTTTCATCACCTCTATATCCGCAAAGATTGCAACAACACAAGCAAAAACAGGAGGTACAATTCAAGAAGTTTTTGGTTGTTCTGAAGCAATTACACATCAATTGTAACAGCCTGATTTTGGGCCTAGTCGGAACAGTGGCTTTGGAACCACTATTTTGGGGTTGGAGAAATTGTTTTTAAGGTTATGTGTTATAGCATGATCATATGAGTGCATTAAAATTTTGGTGAAATAATTTTAGTGATTTCATGCTTAATTGTAAAAAAGGACTAAATCGCGTAGATGGCAAAAGTTTTGTTTTGCTAGCTAAATGTGTCAAATAGCTATAGAACATTAAATTAGGGTCTTTATTGAGTAAATAGATCATAAATATGTTAGCAGCTGATCAAGGAGACAAAAAAAAGGTTGAAAAGTCAAAGTTGATGTGCATTAGGTGACTTTTTTGGTAATAAAATAAAACAAAAAGAAAAAAAATTGTTGTTATCTTTTCATCTTCCTTCTTCCCCACCGAAAATACCAGCAAAGAGGGGGTTTTGAAAGCTCAAAAATTTCAGCAACTTATATCCCTTACAAATAAAGAAAATCAAGATTTGGGCTTAAATCGAGAAAGTGCGTGGTTAAAGACAAAAAGAGAATAATTAGCCGAAATTGTATTTGAGGTAAGTCCGTGTGATTAAATGAGCATGATATTTATGCCATTGTTATTATACTTGAAAATCTGTCTTGCCATGATTGTGTTAAAGTTTATGTTAATGATATTGTATATGAGAAATTGATGACAAATGTAAATAACATTTATGTGTTGATTGAATGCTTGGAGATTTAATGGAATATGATATTCCATTGAAACGAGTAAGTTGTATGTAAATAATACAACTACATTGTTATTGTACGTGTTTAAATTGATATAGCATGAATTGTTTGGTTGTGGAAATGATTATGTATGATGAATATTGAGATAGTAGAATTCCCATTTGAACCTTACGAAACAATTTGAATATTCATGCCATGACATTCAGGTTATTTGTGTACTAGTGTAAGACATGTCTAGAACATGCATCAGCCACATTATGAGAGCCACTGTAAGACCATGTCTGGGACGTGGCATCAGCATTGAAACAAGAGCTAGTGTAAGACATGTCTGGGACATGCATCGGCCTCGAGATGTAAGCCAGTGTAAGAGATGTCTGAGACATGCATCGGCTACGAGATGTGTCAGTGTAAGACCATGTCTAGGACATGGCATCGGTATTCTACCCCACGTTTGAGGCTTATTGAATATCTGGTTGTAACACCCCTTACCCGTATCCGTCGCCAGAACAGGGTACGAGGTATTAACAAATTATAGTATATACTATTAAACAAAACCCAACAAAAATATGGCGTGCAATTTGATCATTATAACATGTGCCATTAACAATACAAACCAACTTCAAAGGCTTCGTACAAAATGATAAGTTTGATACTATAAGTAGTAATTTGAACCTAGACAATTATGACATGTAACAAAATAACTAAGTCTGCTATACATGCCATATTTCAAAATGTTGAGTTCAGATACCAAGAGTATTGATAGTGCGGGCGGATCTTCTACGATCTCTGACTCCTGTGCTAGCTGGACGACACTATAAGACAAAGGAGAGAAAAGAAAGTAAGCTTATAGCTTAGTAAGTAAGTATATAAATAACAAATAAGAAATCTAATATGTTTACAACATAACTCAATTATATCATATTTTTAATTTTATTGTTTACTCCAATTTGATCAAGTTGTCCCTCCTGCGTCATGATCACTAAATAAATCATAACTCGAGTTACGAAACTCAAATTTCAAATCCATAAAAATTCCCTGAATCTAGACTCATAAAAATTCTTACTAATTTTTTTCTAGAATTTTTGGTTTAGCCAATTAGTACAGTTTATTAGTTAAAGTTTCCCCTGTTACATAGCTCAACTGATCTGACCTCTGATCATTACGAATTGAATTTCTCTCAGTACACAATTCAAATAACCATGAAACCTATTTCATTTAAAACTAGATTCAATAAGGAATTTATTCATATAAACTATATTTCTTAATTTGTTTTGTACAATTTTTAATGATTTTTAAAATTTGAAACAGGGGATTTCATAGTCATCCTGTGCAAGTCTCACACAATTGTAAATATCTCAAAATATAGAATTCCTTTGCTTGATATGTTTCTTTTATATGAAAATAGACTCATTAAGATTTAATTTCACATCTCATTCAACCTCTAATTAAATTCCTTATATTTTTGGTGAATTTTCAAAATCACGTTACTGCTACTGTCCAAAACAGTTTTAATGCTAATTTCATTCTTTCACACATTCTTTATACTAACCTCATTTTAACTTACATATATATATACTACAAATCATTTTCATCACATTTCATACATCACAAGTGTAGGTCTATGACTACAATGTCACCACAAAACCATCCCGTTGAATAATTCGGAATAATCCTCGATACTTGATAGTTTCAGCACACAGCCCCACCATCATATCTCATTTAATTCGGCTCTCTTGTACACATGGTGAACACTTAGTACCACTCATGCGACCTAGCCGATTTATCTCGTAGCTCTCTTGTCTACATAGTCTCCTTCACTTGGAATCACTCATGTGACCTAGCTACATTTATCTCTTACGTAGCTCTCTTGTCTACATGGGATACATCTCGTATCACACATGTGACCTAGCTACATTTATCTCTCACGTAGCTCTCTTGTCTACATGGGATACATCCCGTAACACACATGTGACCTAGCTACTATATAGTATCTTATAGCCTTCTTGTACACATGATGTGCACTCGGCACCATACATGTGACCTAGCTACGCTCCCTCTATTTTATTTGATTTTTCCGAATGTTCAACCAGGATCTCTCTCTCTATTATTTATTTCCATTCTTTCAATAGTCGATTTATACTTCAACATCAGCTAATATATATATATATATAATAGGCTGAAATATAAAAATGTAAATGAAATTAATGTATTATTTATATACAAACTTACCTCGGTGCAAAATATGGGAATTTTGCAATTTAGTCCAAAACTTTCTCCTTTTCTTGTTCGAGGTCGATTCCACGCCTTTCTTGATCTATAACAACATATTTAGCTCATTTAACACTCAAACTATTTATTTTAATCCAAAATTCACATTATACAAAAATTACATTTTTGCCCCCTAACTTTTACAAAATTACGATTTTGCCCCAAGGCTCAGAAATTTAATTTCAGCCATTATTCTTATGTTTAATGACCTATTGATCATTTTTCTCTTCTATGGCAACATCAAATTCTCACTCTAACACATAGTTATGAACAATAGGTATTTTTATCGATTATGCCGTTTTGCTCGTTTTCGTTAAAAATCGCTTAGAAAAGATCGTTCCCCTAACTTCAAACATTCATATTCTACCATCAAACAACAAAATACATGCCTATCATTCATGGGTAAATTTTTAAACATAAACCCTAACTCGAACTAATGGTAGAAATAAGTAAACCGAGCTACGAGGATTTCAAAAATGTGAAGAACATTAAAAACGGGGCTTGAATTCACTTACTATGAAGCTTGAAAGTTGAAGAAACCCTAGCTATGGAGGAGATAAATTTTCAGCAGCAACTAATGAAGATGATAACCAATTTTGTGTAATTTTTCCCATTTTATTTCATTTAATATACAAATGACCAAAATGCCCTTACTACTAAACTTTCAAAAAAATTCCCTCCATGTCCAACTTTTGTCCATAACTTAAGAATGGGTCAAATTGCTATTTAAGACCTAATTAATATCCCAAAGCAATTTCATACTAAAAACTTCTAAAACACGAGTTTTACAATTTATTCGATTTAGTCCCTATTCTCAACTTAAGCACGAAATGCACAGAATTTTATCACGAAATTTTCATGAAATCATGAAATCATATCATAAACCCCAAAATAATTATAAAACAATTATTTCTATCTCGGATTTGTGGTCACGAAACCACTATTCCGATTAGGCCCTAATTCGAGTTGTCACAATTCTCCCCCCTTTAGAGATTTTCGTCCCCGAAAATCTTACCGGTAAAGAGGTTCGGATACTGTTTCCTCATAGCTTCCTCGAGTTCCCACGTAGCCTCTTCTATCCCATGTCTGTGCCACAATACTTTCACTAAGGCTATACTTTTATTTCTTAACTGTTTAATTTCTCGAGCCAAAATCTTTATTGGTTCCTCCTTATAGGTCATATCCGGTCGGATCTCAATTTCTGTTGGAGAGATCACATGTAAAGGATCAGAACGATAATGTCGTAACATTGATACATGAAACACGTTATGAATTCTTTCTAACTCTGCCGGTAAGGCCAACCGATATGCCACTGGTCCAATCCTCACAGTAATCTCGTACGGCCCAATAAAACGCGGACTCAACTTGCCTTTTCGGCTAAATCTCAGAATCTTTTTCCATGGTGACACCTTCAAGAACACTTTATCACTCACCTGAAATTCAATCTCTTTTCTTTTTAAATCTGCATATGACTTTTGTCGATCTGAAGCAGCTTTTACGCAATCCCGAATTACTTTTATTTTCTCTTCGGTTTCTTTAACTAGATCAACTCCGTGAATCTGTTTCTCACTAAGTTCGGTCCAATATAAAGGAGTCCGACACTTACAACCATACAAGGCTTCGTACGGTGCCATTTGTATACTTGACTGATAACTGTTATTGTAGGCAAATTCAATCAAAGATAGATATTTCTCCCAACTACCTCCAAATTCTAAGACACAGCATCTAAGCATATCCTCGAGTACCTGGATTACTCTTTTCGACTGACCATCTGTTTGTGGATGAAACGCGGTACTAAAGTTCAATTTTGTACCCAAAGCTTCTTGTAACTTTTTCCAAAATCTCGAGGTAAATCTCGGATCTCTATCTGATATTATAAACATAGGTACTCCGTGTAACCTCACAATTTCAGCAATATATAATTCGGCTAATTTATCAAGTGAGTAATCGGTACGTACTGGTATAAAGTGGGTTGACTTTGTTAATCTATCAACCACTACCTAGACAGCATCCTTCTTTGTAGGAGTTAAAGGCAAACCGGTTACAAAATCCATGGTAATCTTGTCCCATTTCCACTCAGGCACCATTACAGGTTGAAGTAATCCTGAAGGCACTTGATGTTCAGTTTTTACTTGTTGACAGATCAAACACTTGGTTACAAATTCAAAAATGTCCCTTTTTATACCTGGCCACCAATACAACTTCTTTAAATCATTATACATTTTTGTGCTACCAGGGTGAACTGATAAACAGCCACTATGCGCCTCATGTAATATTTTCTGAATCAATTCATCATTTTTCGGTACACATATCCTGTCTCGTAACATCAAACAGTCATCTGGTCCAACTCGGAAATCTGAGTCGTAACCTGATTCGCATTGAGTTCTCTTGGTTCGCAACTCACTATCGTTCTTTTGAGCATCACAAATCAACTGGAGAAATAACGGTTTAACCCTCATCTCTGCTAAGATTGACCCATCATCAGACAATGCTAACCCCGTATTCATGGCTCTCAAAGTAAAAAGAAATTTCCTGCTCAAGGCGTCAGCAACCACATTTGCTTTTCCCGGATGATAATCAATCACTAGATCATAATCCTTTAATAATTCAAGCCATCTCCTCTGTCGCAGATTCAAATACTTTTGATTCATCAAATACTTCAAAATTTTGTGATCAGTAAAAATTCGGCATTTTTCACCATACAAATAATGTCGCCAAATCTTCAAGGCAAAGACAATAGCGACCAATTCCAAATCATGTGTAGGATAGTTCTTCTCATGCGGTTTTAACTGTCTCGAAGCATAATCTACTACTTTACCCTCTTGCATCAACACACATCCAAGGCCTGTCAATGATGCATCACTGTAAATTACGAACTCCTTTCCTGGCTCGGGCTGTACTAAAATTGGTGCTTCAGTCAATCGTGCTTTCAACTTTTCAAAACTCTGCTGACATTTATTAGTCCATTCAAACTTAACATTCTTTTGCAACAACTTAGTCATAGGAGAGGCAATCATCGAAAATCCCTCAACAAAACGTCTATAATACCTGGCTAAGCCTAAAAAGCTTCTAACCTCGGATACATTCTTGGGCGGTTTCCAATCAACGATCGTAGAAATCTTGCTTGGATCCACCCGAATACCATCACCTGAGACTATATGTCCCAAAAATCTGACTTCACGAAGCCAGAACTCACTTTTACTGAACTTAGCAAACAGTTTCTTTTCTCTCAAGATCTGCAATATGATTCTCAAGTGTTCGGCATGTTCAGACTCATCCCGAGAATAAATTAGAATGTCATCTATAAACACTACTACAAACTTATCCAAATATGGCCGAAAGATCTGATTCATTAAGTCCATAAATATAGTTGGAGCATTTGTTAAGCCGAAAGGCATCACAAGAAACTCATAATGTCCATACCTTGTCCTAAAGGCGGTTTTCGGCACATCCGACTCCTTAACTCTCAACTGATAGTAACCAGACCTCAAATCAATCTTTGAAAACACTGTGGCCCCCTTTAACTGATCGAATAAATCATCAATCCTCGGTAATGGGTACTTGTTCTTTATAGTCACCTTATTAAGCTGACGGTAATCAATGCAAAGTCTCATTGAACCATCCATCTTCTTTACGAACAATACAGGAGCACCCTAGGGAGAGAAACTCGGTCTCACAAATCCCTTGTCTATTTACTCCTACAACTGAGCCTTCAATTCTTTTAATTCAGTCGGAGCCATTCTATATGGAGCAATCGAGATCGGTGCAGTACCCAGCAACAAATCAATGGCAAACTCTATCTCTCTGTTCGGAGGCAACCCAGGCAATTCCTCTGGAAATACATCTGGAAACTCACAAACTATCGGTACTGATTCAAACTTCAGTTGAGGCAACTCAGTATTCATTACATAAGCCAAATAAGCTTCACACCCTTTCCTCATGTATTTCTATGCAGACATGTGCGAAATCACCACAGGCAATTTATTTGATTCATCTATTTCAACCCACAAAATTTCTCCATTTTCACATTTCAACTCTAGTGTTTTTTGTTTACAATCTACCTTGGCATCATACAATGTCAACCAGTCCATTCCCAAGATAACGTCAAACTCATCAAATGGTAACAGCATCAAATTAGCAGGAAAACAGTGACCTTGAATCATTAATGGGCAATTCTTGCAAACCTTGTCAACTAGCACATATTGGCCTAAGGGGTTCGACACTTTAATCGTAAACTCAGTAAACTCAACAGGCAACTTTTTATTAGATACTAAATTCATGCAAATATAGGAATGAGTGGACCCTGGATCAATCAATGCAATAACAATAGTATCATAAAGAGAAAATGTACCAGTAATGATGTAACATCCTGATTTTCGGATTTATTTGCGATTTTCAATATTTTGTAAAGTTTTTAAAATTTCGTATTTGGATGGGAAATTAATATTTTGAGTAGGTAAATGGGCTTATAGAAGGCCCATGTGTTGGCCAAAACCCAGTTGAATTTTTGAATTTTTGGACTTAAAAGGTGAGGAGTTCTGGCTAAGTGGCCTTAAGTGGAGTGATGGGTAAATTGCATCACAAAAAGGGCCTTAGTAAAGTGGAAAGGGTGACGCCACTAGGCTCCTAAACATGTGGCATGTGGAGCTTTGAGGGAGGCATGGGATTGATTCCCTGTGTTGACGAATAGGTGCATTTATTTTTAAGTGCAGGAGGGGTAGTGTTGGAGTCCAGGTGGATTCTGCTAAAGGAGAGTTTGGATTAGTCCAAACGCTTGGATTAAGGAGTGATAAGGGGAGAGATTTAAGGGATTAGGAGAGAGGATAGGAGTTGGCTGAATATTGGGAATTGAAGAGGGAAAAATCGGCAGGGGGTTTTGAGGTTAGTATTTCAGCACTTAGGGTGTTGAGTGGTGTCGTTTTCTTTTGCTAAAACACCTTAGGGTTTTTCTTTTCTCTCTTCTTCCTCTCTAGCCGAAACTACCACCTCCCATATTCTTCTTTTTTTCTATTTTTTCTTCAAAACCATTCATCAAATCTGCTGTTCATCAATACTTTTCCCGAATCCATAAAAACCGAAATCCTGTAATCACTGCTTGTGCCGATTTCTTCAAAGCCAGGTCCTTCTATGTTCTTTATTTTTATTAAATCTGCGATTATCTTTTCTTAATCCTAGATACCTAACGGCAATTCTAGTTCAAGGTCATAGTCTCATATCGTCATCTCCTTCAACACCCAAAAGCCGAAAGTACCATTAGTTTAGGGGCTTATAGCCGAAACTTCTTCAACCCTTGGATTCAGGTTTTACCATTGTTCTAAGGATAAATCTGCACCGGATTGCGTGGAAATCAAATAGGAGTAAGGGGTAAGTACTTATCATCTCAGATCTGTTCTTATTTTACGATGTTAGGAAAAGCTGAAATCCCTAAAAATTAGGGAGGCTGTCGATTTGAGCATAAGGCTTTAAGGGATTGTAACTGATGTTTTCTTTCGGTGATTAGAGTCTTCTTAAGCGTTGGATCGAAAGCGTGAATCATTGGGACAATCGGATTTGGAGCTAGCCATCGATTTTGGCAAAAAGGTAAGGGTTCAAAGGCTTTTTAGGGATATGGTTTGATCATGGATAAGTAAGTTTTGGGGGTTTAGTGATTATGGTTTGTAAATAAGAACTGTGCTAATCAATTGCAGGACATCGAAAGTGATCTCAGTAGCAGTCGTCGCGAATCAGGTGTGTACCGAACACCCTTTCTTAGTTCAATTCGGCAAAAGTCGAAATGCCAAAATTCCGGCATTTCATAGGCTTGTGAGTATGCGAATGCTCTCAAGACATAGAGTAATTGTTAGATCTAGCACCGCAAAGTGGTAAGTAAGTTCGTGTGACGTTTTAACGTACTTCGGAAAAAGGGTCTCGATGGGCCAAAACTGGGCCCAATGGGCTTACGGACCAATATGGGTAAGTGATAGGCAAATTAGCCTGTTAGTTAGATGGTGGAACCAAATTGCATAAAACTGCTAAAATTACTGATGTAGCATGTGTAGTTGTGTAAGTTACGAAATTACCCCTAAAGAGTATAATTACCGAAATACCCCTAGGTTTTTAAATGGGCTAAACTGCATGATTGATTGATACTGTATTGTACATGATATGCTTTTATTGATATCTGTTGCATGGGATTGGGGTATTGATGGAGGAAGTATTGAAAGTGGTTCATCCACGTACTTGAGGCTTTGCCTCAACTTACTGATATTTGAGCAGCGTTGCTGCAACTGTGGAGTGTAGGGCTGGGTGGGTTGAGATATTCCCCACATGGAGTGTAGGGCTGGTACGGGGCAGTGTAGCGGTTGGTGGGTTGAGTAGTCTCCCCAGTTGGGCTTGCATGCATTACTACTATTGTTACCTATGTTACTGAACTGGGCATATGGGCCACACTGTTGTGTTAAAAAGAGCTAAGGCATTGCTACTGTGTTTTGAAAAGGGCTTTTGGTCCACTGTGTACTATTATCTGAATAGGGCTTAGGCCCAATGGGCTCGAGCTGATTTGGGCTTTGGATGGGTTTCTGTATACACTGAGTTTTCCCAAACTCACCCCCTTTCCCTTCCATCCTTGCAGGTGAGCCCTAGTTGGTGAACTTGGAGCTGGGCGGGATTCGGAGTGGCCACATGTTTTCTGCAAATTCATTTTCTTCTGGTGAACTAGATTTTCCATATTTTCGTTTATGGTTTTGGGTTTTTTTTGTAATAAGGCCGCTAATTATTTTTATGGTTTGGGTTGTTTCTTTATTATTTAATTCTATTATGATAAAACTGAACTATGATAACTAACGAAATGGGTTAGCTCTAGGACGCGTTTTCAAAAACATTAAGTGATTTCAAAATAACACGAATACGAGTAAGACTTCCGCTAAGCAAACATTTTCAACCTTAACCACTTTCTTAAGATGGACACAATCAAACGGTTTTCTCAAATTATACGAGATGTTAGAGTGTGGCAATGGCGGTGTGCATGTCTAGGATTGGATCCGAAGGGAGCTTGGTACTTAAGCAGTCTGACGGACTCACCTCCTCTCCTTCCTGGTTTCCTACTTGGTGCACAGCTTCCGTTCACTTTAACCTACTTTTAAAAGTGTCTTTTAGAACACCAAGTTTTCCAAACTAAGTAAAACGGAATGTTTTGAATGCTTCGTTGTGGCGCATCAGATCCGATCATAACGTCTAGGCCGGGTTTGGGGTGTTACATTTAGTGGTATCAGAGCCTGGTTGCAACAACTCAGCTGTGGATCGGGTCCAAAAATCTTTCAAAAACTTAGGCCTAAGAAGGGTATTTTTGGAAATGGTAAGTTTTTCAAAGAATGTTCAAGTTTTTCTATTGCTAAATGGGGTTAAATCAATACTTTTAAAATAAAAGTGTTTTCAAATCAAATCCTTTTATTTTCGGTAAACAAAAACAGGGTTTTTAATTTTTACAAAGGATGTGGCACACTGAATCCCCGGCACCAAGTCTGTACGTGTTCTTTTTCTGTTTTACATATTTATATGGAACTGGACTGGAAATAATAGATAGTACTGAGCCTTAGAGATAGTGCTATTGATAAGGTAGTATTAGGGCTACAAAACTGGGACCGTAGCTAAATTGTGATTGCGCAAAAATAACTCGGAAACTCTATCTGTTCATAAGACATTCTGTAATAAACAGTGGAACCAGTAAACTAATGTCATAAAATTCGTAATCAGATAAATCGTTATGAGTACAAGGGCTACTCGAGGAAGAGGCCGTGGTCGAGGCCGAGGTAGCACTCAAGCTGGATCTGCGTCATCTGAACACATACCAGCTGGCGAGGTACGTCCACCACCGGTTAATGAAAATGGGCCGTATGATCGGGCCGCAGGGGATGACGCTTTGTCTCAGGCCATGTTGAGGGTTTTGGAAAGGGTGGCCGGAGCTAACGTCGGGCCCATGAATAGGGGGTCCATTTTTGAACGACTTCGGGCCAATGGAGTTGAGATTTTTAAGGGCGTATCTGGAGTGGCCCCAAATGTGGCTGAGTACTGGTTGGAAGCCACAGAGCGGATCATGGATGACCTGGACTGCTCAGTAGAGCAGAAATTGAAAGGTGTAGTGTCGTTGCTGCGGGATGAAGCGTATCAGTCGTGGATTACTGTGAGAGAGGGAACCTCAGCTGAGAGGGTAACATGGGAGCTATTTAAACAGACCTTTAAGGCAAAATATGTTGGAGCTAGCTATGTGGATGCATGCAGAAAGGAGTTCTTGAATCTGACTCAGGCAAATAAGACCATTGCTGAATATGAGGCGGAGTTTCTACGATTGAGTCGGTATGCTAATGGCATCGTTTCCACCGAATATGAGCGCAGCGTTCGTTTTGAGGATGGTCTCAGAGATGAGTTAAGGGTGCTCATAGCTCCGCAGAGAGAGCAAGATTTCGTTGCACTGGTAGAGAAGGCTAAGATAGCCGAGAGGTGAAGCAAACCGAGCGAAAGAATCGTGATAGGGATTGGAATCAGTTCAGGAGGGATGCTGGACCAACAGGTGCTGCAAATCGAAATGTTAAGAGAGCTAGGATGGAGGAACCGGTTCGAACAGTTCCGGTGAACACAGGTAGACCGCAAGCTTGTGGTGATTGCGGCAGAATGCATCAAGGAGAGTGCGGGAAGCGTTCTGGAGCTTGTCTTCGTTGTGGGTCTAAGGAGCATAGGATTAAGGATTGTCCTGGGAGGGCCACTCAGGCTCAGGGGCCCGAACAAGGGGCGGTGCGACCGGCTCAACCTGTGAGGGATGGACCGCCGCTGCCAAGAGGTCGTGGACAAGGTCACGGTGGTAATGGCCGTGGACGTGGGGCACCCGGCAGGGGTATTGGTAACATGGATGCTCGTCAGCCAGCTTTGGTGTATGCTGCTCGTCGCCGCGAGGAGGCTGACCACCTGATGTCATAACTGGTACGTTTTTTATCTATGGTATACTCTGAAACGGAGGTGAAGCATGATGAGCATCTCCGTATTGTGCTGCAAGTGTTAAGGGAAAAGGAGCTCTATGCGAAATTCAGCAAGTGCGAATTCTGGTTGAGGGAGGTAATTTTCCTAGGGCATCTGGTCTCTGCTGAGGGGATTAAGGTGGATCATCGTAAAATTGAAGCGATTCTGGAATGGAAGCCACCTAGGTCAGTATCGGAAATTTGGAGTTCCCTAGGGTTGGCAGGTTACTACAGAAGGTTTGTGGAGGGTTTCTCGGTGATGGCGGCACCCTTGACAAAACTCACAATGAAAGGAGTACCATTTATCTAGACCGAGAAACAGCAAAAAGCTTTTGATCGGTTGAAAAAGGTATTAACTGAAGCGCCAGTGTTGATTCAATCGGTGTCTAGGAAAGACTTTACTGTATACAGCGATGCGTCGCATGTGGGGTTAGGTTGGGTACTGATGCAAGAGGGTAAGGTAGTCGCTTATGCATCGCGATAGCTTAAGGCTCATGAGGTGAATTACCCTACGCATGATTTGGAGCTAGCAGCGGTGGTTTTTGCGTTAAAAATTTGGAGACATTACTTATATGGGGAGAAGTGCATTATATATACAGACCATAAGAGCCTAAAGTATTTGTTGACTCAGAAGGAGTTGAACCTTAGGCAACGAAGATGGGTGGAGTTGCTTAAAGATTACGACTGCTCGATAGAGTACCACCCAGGAAAGGCTAATGTGGTGGCGGATGCATTGAGTCGAAGGGTAGTTACTGATTTGAGAGCCTTATTCGCACGTTTAAGTCTGTATGACGATGGAAGCTTGTTGGCAGAACTGCAAGTAAGGCCTACTTGGACTGAGCAGATCAAGGAAAAACAGTTGAAGGATGATTCATTAGCTCTTCGGTTCCAACAAGTTAAGAGTGGTGAGAACGAGGATTTTGGGTTGAACAGTGAAGGAGTTCTGTGCTTTCGTGGAAGGGTTTGTATTCCAAAGGACCCCGAATTGAGGCAGTTAATTCTAAAAGAGGCTCATGGTGGACTCTGTGCCATGCATCCTGGGGGGAATAAGTTATATCGAGACTTGCGAGAGGTGTATTGGTGGCCCAGATTAAAACGAGAGGTGACTGAATTTGTTGGGAAATGTCTGACGTGCCAGCAGGTTAAGGCTGAGCACCAATTGCCTTCGGGATTACTGCAACCTGTGAAAATTCTGCTATGGAAGTGGGAAAGAGTAACAATGGACTTTGTGAGTGGGTTACCTTTGACACCCACCAAGAAAGATTCGGTGTGGGTAGTTGTGGATAGGTTAACAAAATCTGCTCATTTCATACCTATTCGTACCGACTACTCACTGTAAAAGTTGGCCAAGTTATATGTGGTGGAGGTAGTGCGACTGCATGGGGTGCCAGTGTCGATAATTTCTGATCGAGACCCTAGGTTTACATCTCGATTTTGGCGAAAGTTGCAGGAAGCGTTGGGTACACGATTGGATTTTAGCACCGCTTTTCACCCACAGACAGATGGACAGTCAGAAAGGGTTATTCAGGTTCTGGAAGATATGTTGAGAGGTTGTATCATTGATTTTCATGGAAGTTGGGAGGACTACTTACCATTTGCTTACAATAACAGCTATCAAGCAAGTATTCAGATGGCACCATATGAAGCGCTTTATGGGCGAAGATGTCGTACACCGACGTGTTGGACAGAGTTGGGTGAACGATGAGTGCTTGGACTAGAATTGGTGGCAGACACTGAAAGCAAGGTTAGGCTGATAAGGGATTGGTTAAAGGAGGTATCCGATAAACAGAAGTCGTATGCGGATCTGAAGCGCAAAGAGATTGAGTTCGCTGTTGGGGATATGGTTTTCTTGAAAGTTTCCCCTTGGAAGAAAATTTTGAGATTTGGTAAGAAGGGTAAGTTGAGCCCACGGTTTATTGGGCCTTACCGAATTGTTAGCGGGTTGGACCAATGGCTTATCAGCTAGAGTTACCACCAGAACTGCATCGTATCCACAATGTTTTTCATGTATCCATGCTGAGGCAGTATCGATCTGACCCAACTCATATCATACCAGTTGCAGAAATCGAGGTACAGTCAATTTAACTTTCGAAGAGGAACCTGTGCAAATACTTGATCATGACGTCAAGGTGTTGAGAAGGAAATTAGTTCCACTAGTGAAAGTACTTTGGAGGAACCATGGCAAAGAAGAAGCTACTTGGGAAACTGAGGAGGCTATGCGTCAACAGTACCCTCAACTATTCTAAAAAGGTAAAATTTCGAGGTCGAAATTTCTTTAAGGAGGGTAGAGTTGTAACATCCTGATTTTCGGATTTATTCGCGGTTTTTAATATTTTGTAAAGTTTTTAAAATTTCGTATTTGGATGGGAAATTAATATTTTGAGTAGGTAAATGGGCTTATAGAAGGCCCATGTGTTGGCCAAAACCCAGTTGAATTTTTGAATTTTTGGACTTAAAAGGTGAGGGGTTCTGGCTAAGTGGCCTTAAGTGGAGTGATGGGTAAATTGCATCACAAAAAGGGCCTTAGTACAGTGGCAAGGGTGACGCCACTAGGCTCCTAAAAATGTGGCGTGTGGAGCTTTGAGGGAGGCATGGGATCTATTCCCTGTGTTGACAAATAGGTGCATTTATTTTTAAGTGCAGGAGGGGTAGTGTTGGAGTCCAGGTGGATTCTGCTAAAAGAGAGTTTGGATTAGTCCAAACGCTTGGATTAAGGAGTGATAAGGGGAGAGATTTAAGGGATTAGGAGAAAGGATAGGAGTTGGCCGAATATTGGGAATTGAAGAGGGAAAAATCAGTAGGGGGTTTTGAGGTTAGTATTTCGGCATTTAGGGTGTTGAGTGGTGCTGTTTTCTTTTGTTGAAACACCTTAGGGTTTTTCTTTTCTCTCTTCTTCCTCTCTAGCCGAAACTACCACCTCCCATATTCTTCTTTTTTTCTATTTTTTCTTCAAAACCATTCATCAAATCTGCTGTTCATCAATACTTTTGCCGAATCCATAAAAACCGAAATCCTGTAATCACTGCTTGTGCCGATTTCTTCAAAGCCAGGTCCTTCTATGTTCTTTGTTTTTATTAAATCTGCGATTATCTTTTCTTAATCCTAGATACCTGACGGCAATTCTACTTCAAGGTCATAGTCTCATATCGTCATCTCCTTCACCACCCAAAAGCCGAAAGTACCATTGGTTTAGGGGCTTATAGCCGAAACTTCTTCAACCCTTGGATTCGGGTTTTACCATTGTTCTAAGGATAAATCTACACCAGATTGCGTGGAAATCAAATAGGAGTAAGGGGTAAGTACCTATCATCTCAGATCTGTTCTTATTTTACGGTGTTAGGAAAAGCCAAAATCCCTAAAAATTAGGGAGGCTGTCGATTTGAGCATAAGGCTTTAAAGGATTGTAACTGATGTTTTCTTTCTGTGATTAGAGTCTTTTTAAGCGTTGGATCGAAAGCGTGAATCATTGGGACAATCGGATTCGGAGCTAGCCATCGATTTTGGCAAAAAGGTAAGGGTTCAAATGCTTTTTAGGGATATGGTTCGATCATGGATAAGTAAGTTTTGGGGGTTTAGTGATTATGGTTTGTAAATAAGAACTGTGCTAATCAATTGTAGGACATCGAAAGTGATCTCAGTAGCAGTCGTCGTGAATCAGGTGTGTACCGAACACCCTTTCTTAGTTCAATTCGGCAAAAGCCGAAATGCCGAAATTCTGGCATTTCATAGGCTTGTGAGTATGTGAATGCTCTCAAGACATAGAGTAATTGTTAGATCTAGCACCGCAAAGTGGCAAGTAAGTTCGTGTGACGTTTTAACGTACTTCAGAAAAAGGGTCTCGATGGGCCAAAACTGGGCCCAATGGGCTTACGGACCAATATGGGTAAGTGATGGGCAAATTAGCCTGTTAGTTAGATGGTGGAACCAAATTGCATAAAACTGCTAAAATTACTGATGTAGCATGTGTAGTTGTGTAAGTTACGAAATTACCCCTAAAGAGCATAATTACCGAAGTACCCCTAGGTTTTTAAATGGGCTCAACTGCATGATTGATTAATACTGTATTGTACATGATATGCTTTTATTGATATCTGTTGCATGGGATTGGGGTATTGATGGAGGAAGTATTGAAAGTGGTTCATCCACGTACTTGAGGCTTTGCCTCAACTTACTGATATTTGAGCAGCGTTGCTGCAACTGTGGAGTGTAGGGCTGGGTGGGTTGAGATATTCCCCACATGGAGTGTAGGGCTGGTACGGGGCAGTGTAGCGGTTGGTGGGTTGAGTAGTCTCCCCAGTTGGGCTTGCATGCATTACTACTATTGTTACCTATGTTACTGAACTGGGCCTATGGGCCACACTGTTGTGTTAAAAAGGGCTAAGGCCTTGCTACTGTGTTCTTAAAAGGGCTTTTGGTCCACTGTGTACTGTTATCTGAATAGGGCTTAGGCCTAATGGGCTCGAGCTGATTTGGGCTTTGGATGGGTTTCTGTATACACTGAGTTTTCCCAAACTCACCCCCTTTCCCTTCCATCCTTGCAGGTGAGCCCTAGTTGGTGAACTTGGAGCTAGGCGGGATACGGAGTGGCCACACGTTTTCTGCAAATTCGTTTTCTTCTGGTGAACTAGATTTTCCATATTTTCGTTTATGGTTTTGGGTTTTTTTTGTAATAAGGCCGCTAATTATTTTTATGGTTTGGGTTGTTTCTTTATTATTTAATTCTATTATGATAAAACTGAACTATGATAACTAATGAAATGGGTTAGCTCTAGGACGCGTTTTCAAAAACATTAAGTGATTTCAAATGACACGAATACGAGTAAGACTTCCGCTAAGCAAACATTTTCAACCTTAACCACTTTCTTAAGATGGACACAATCAAACGGTTTTCTCAAAATTATACGAGATGTTAGAGTGTGGCAATGGCGGTGTGCATGTCTAGGATTGGATCCGAAGGGAGCTTGGTACTTAAGCAGTCCGACGGACTCACCTCCTCTCCTTCCTGGTTTCCTACCTGGTGCACAGCTTCCGTTCACTTTAACCTACTTTTAAAAGTGTCTTTTACAACACCAACTAAGTTTTCCAAACTAAGTAAAACGAAATGTTTTGAATGCTTCGATGTGGCGCATCAGATCCGGTCATAACGTCTAGGCCGGGTTTGGGGTGTTAGAAATGACGTCGGGAGATGATGCATCTTCTCGGGCACGTATAGCATAAGCTCTAGCTTCTGATCTTGCCGTTGAATCTTTCATCGCAGTTTTACTACTAGTCCCACCTCCAGCATTTCTCGGTGGTCTACCTCTACTAGCGGTGGTATTCTGTCTAGCACTCTGAAATCTTTCTTCTTTAACTTTCTCTGGACAATCTCTAATAAAATGCTCGCGAGAACCGCACCTGAAACAAGCTCACTCGGTTCCCCAACACTCACCATAATGTTGCCTGCCACATTGCTGACACTCGGGCTTTCTAGGTCGCACATTACCCACACTTGCCACCGAAGTAGCTTAAGCTTTAGACCCCGAATATGCTCTACCACGATCTCTGTGTGAATCCCCAGTTGAAACTATCATTCGAGAGTTTATCTCTTTGGACCTCTTTGATTGAGATTGAAATGGCTTGCTTATCGGCCTTTTTCTAGCATCTCGAGTCTCAATAGCAGCTTTTCTTCTTTCTTTGTTCAATTCTTCGGCTTTAAGAGCTCGATGGACCAATACTACAAATTCTTTCAACTCCAAAATTCCTACAAGCACTTTAATATCCTCATTTAGCCCATCTTCAAACCTTCTGCACATAATGGCCTCTGTGGACACACATTCCTGGGCATACTTGCTGAGTCTCACAAATTCGCGTTCATACTCTGCAACAGACATCTTGCCCTGCTTCAATTCAAGGAACTCCTTCCGTTTTTTATCAATAAATCGCTGACTTATGTATTTCTTTCTAAATTCTTCCTGGAAGAAATCCCAAGTAACTCTTTCTTTTGGCACCACTACTACCAAAGTCTTCCACCAGTGGTAGGCCGAATCTCTCAAAAGTGATACAGCACACTTTAAGCACTCCTCGGGTGTACATGAGAGCTCATCAAATACACGGGTAGGATTTTCAAACCAGAATTCCGCTTTCTCAGGATCATCATCGACCTTTGCTCTAAACTCTTCGGCCCCTTGTCTCCGAATCTTGTCAACCGGAGGCTTGTTCATTCTTACCAAATCTATGACTTGAGCAGCTACAGGAATCGTCTGAGGTATAGGAGGTGGTGGAGGAGCTTGAGCATTTTGATTTTCTCGAATAAATTCAGTATACCAATTGTTCATCATTTGGAGAAAGGCATCCCGAGCCTCATCTCCCTGTCTCAATGTCTCAGGTCTACTTTCCACAGGTGCGGTCCCTTGTGCGGGAGCCGACGCATTACTAGCAGCATCACCAGCCGCAGTTCCTTCAGGATCCATTACTATATTAAAACAAAACACAGTTTAGAATAATCAGGAGTCACCACACTATCACAATATTTTTATGGCATGTATAACTAGACTTTTACACACACTTTATTAGTCCGAGAACCGACTAAACCATAGCTCTGATACCACTAAATGTAACACCCCTTACCCGTATCCGTCGCCGGAACAGGGTACGAGGTATTAACAAATTATAGTATATACTATTAAACAAAATCCAACAAAAATATGGCGTGCAATTTGATCATTATAACATGTGCCATTAACAATACAAACCAACTTCAAAGGCTTCGTACAAAATGATTAGTTTGATTTTATAAGTAGTAATTTGAACCTAGACAATTATGACACGTAACAAAATAACTAAGTCTGCTATACATGCCATATTTCAAAATGTTGAGTTCAGATACCAAGAGTATTGATAGTGCGGGCGGATCTTCTACGATCTCTGACTCCTGTGCTAGCTGGACGACACTATAAGACAAAGGAGAGAAAGAAAGTAAGCTTATAGCTTAGTAAGTAAGTATATAAATAACAAATAAGAAATCTAATATGTTTACAACATAACTCAATTATATCATATTTTTAATTTTATTGTTTACTCCAATTTGATCAAGCTGTCCCTCCTGCGTCATGATCACTAAATAAATCATAACTTGAGTTACAAAACTAGAAATTCAAATCCGTAAAATTTACCTGAATCTAGACTCATAAAAATTCTTACTAATGTTTTTCTAGAATTTTTTGTTTAGCCAATTAGTACAGTTTATTAGTTAAAGTTTCCTCTGTTACACAGCTCAACTGATCTGACCTCTATTCATTACGAATTGAATTTCTCTCAGTACACAATTCAAATAACCATGAAACCTGTTTCATTTAAAACTAGATTCAATAAGGAATTTATGAATATAAACTATATTTCTTAATTTATTTTGTACAATTTTTAAGGATTTTTAAAATTTGAAATAGGGGATTTCATAGTCATCCTGAGCAAGTCTCACACAATTGTAAATATCTCAAAATATAGAATTCCTTTGCTTGCTATGTTTCTTTTATATGAAAATAGACTCATTAAGATTTAATTTCACATCTCATTCAACCTCTAATTAAATTCCTTATATTTTTGGTGAATTTTCAAAATCACGTTACTGCTACTGTCCAAAACAGTTTTAATGCTAATTTCAACCTTTCCCACATTCTTTATACTAACCTCATTTTAACTTACATATATATATATACTACAAATCATTTTCATCACATTTCATACATCAAAAGTGTAGGTCTATGACTACAATATCACCACAAAACCATCCCGTTGAACAATTCGGAATAATCCTCGATACTTGATAGTTTCAGCACACAGCCCCACCATCATATCTCATTTAATTCGGCTCTCTTGTACACATGGTGAACACTTAGTACCACTCATGTGACCTTGCCGATTTATCTCGTAGCTCTCTTGCCTACATGGTGTCATTCACTTGGAATCACTCATGCGACCTAGCTACATTTATCTCTCACGTAGCTCTCTTGTCTACATGGGATACATCCCGTATCACACATGTGACCTAGCTACATTTATCTCTCACGTAGCTCTCTTGTCTACATGGGATACATCCCGTATCACACATGTGACCTAGCTACTATATAGTATCTCGTAGCCTTCTTGTACACATGATGTGCACTCGGCACCATACATGTGACCTAGCTACGCTCCCTCTATTTTATTCGATTTTTCCGAATGTTCAACCGGGATCTCTCTCTCTATTATTTATTTCCATTCTTTCAATAGTCGATTTATACTTCAACATCAGCTAATTTATATATAATAGGCTGAAATATAAAAATGTAAATGAAATTAATGTATTATTTATATACAAACTTACCTCGGTGCAAAATGTGAGAATTTTGCAATTTAGTCCAAAACTTTCTCCTTTCCTCGTTCGAGGTCGATTCCACGCCTTTCTTGATCTATAACAACATATTTAGCTCATTTAACACTCAAACTATTTATTTTAATCCAAAAATCACATTATACAAAATTACATTTTTGCCCCTAACTTTTACAAAATTATGATTTTGCCCCAAGGCTCAGAAATTTAATTTCAGCCCTTATTCTTATGTTTAATGACCTACTGATCATTTTTCTCTTCTATGGCAACATCAAATTCTCACTCTAACACATAGTTATGAACAATAGGTATTTTTATCGATTATGCCGTTTTGCTCGTTTTCGTTAAAAATCGCTTAGAAAAGATCGTTCCCCTAACTTCAAACATTCATATTCTACCATAAAACAACAAAATACATGCCTAACATTCATGGGTAAATTTTTAAACATAAACCCTAACTCGAACTAATGGTAGAAATAAGTAAACTGAACTACGAGGATTTCAAAAATGTGAAGAACATTAAAAACGGGGCTTGAATTCACTTACTATGAAGCTTGAAAGTTGAAGAAACCCTAGCTATGTAGGAGAGAAATTTTCAGCAGCAACTAATGAAGATGATAACCAATTTTGTGTTATTTTTCCCATTTTATTTCATTTAATATACAAATGACCAAAATGCCCTTACTACTAAACTTTCAAAAAAATTCCCTCCATGTCCAACTTTTGTCCATAACTTAAGAATGGGTCAAATTGCTATTTAAGACCTCCTAATTAATATCCCAAAGCAATTTCATACTAAAAACTTCTAAAACACAAGTTTTACAATTTATTCGATTTAGTCCCTATTCTCAACTTAAGCGCGAAATGCACAGAATTTTATCATGAAATTTTCATGAAATCATGAAATCATATCATAAACCCCAAAATAATTATAAAATGATTATTTCTATCTCAGATTTGTGGTCACAAAACCACTATTTCGATTAGACCCTAATTCGGGTTGTCACACTGGTAGTGTTCCGAATGGTTCAACGGTGAGAGTTAAAATTTAAGCTAAATGAGAAAGGTTATTACCATATTGTTAGTGGTACAAGTACTTACATGAAATTGATGAGATGTGAATTCAATTCATGTTCTATTATTAGTAAGGAATGAATATGGGCATGTTGAGTAACACAGGTATTTATGCTAAGGTTATGAGAAATGATTTCAGTTTATGATGCACATTTAGTGAAGATGTAAATAGGTAATTCATTCTTATGAGAATTATTTTGTGATGACCTTGTGATTATAGGTCTATACTTATGATGTATGAATATGTAACCTGCAACACCCCAAACCCAGCCCAGACGTTATGGCCGAATCTGACGTGCCACATTGAAGTTAAAAACCCATGTTTCGTTTTAGTGCGTTAAAAACCAACTTTTGTTAAGCTAACAAAGTGAATGGAAGCTGGGCACCAGGTAGGAATCCGTAACAGAAGAGGTGAGCCATGAAGGCTGCTTAAGTACCAAGCTCTTCGAATGGATCCAATCCTAGACATGCCCACAACCATTGCCACACTTGGTTAAATCGAGTTGTAATTTATTTAAGTTGAAATCTTTGATAAATCAGATAATCGTGCCGTGGTGTTATTTTGAAAACAATTATCATTTTGAAAACACGACCTAAGTCTAGCCCATTTATTAAAAACAGATTAAAGTTATTAAAATTAAAATAATCCCAGAAAAGAAAGAAAATCAAGTCAAAATGGCCTTATTACAACCCAAAAATAAATAATAAATAAAGCAAACTTAATGAAAACCAAACACTTATTCAAAAGCCCAAAGGCGATCACCATGGCCACTCTGAATCCCCTCCGGCTCCAAGTCCCCAAATTAAGGCTCATTTGCAAGGTTAAGGAAAGGGGGTGAGTTTGGAAACTCAATGCATAACAAGCCCCTTTCAGAGCCCAAAGCAATATCAGCCTGCTGGGCCTAAGCCCAACTTCAATCTTAGCGTATACTGGCCTGAAGCCTTTTCATATTTCATATTACTGGGCTGAAGCCTTTACTGTAAACCGTATGGCCCATAGGCCCATTTCAATATCACATGTAATATCAATGAATGTATGCAAGCCCATTTGGGGAGACTACTCGACCAACCATCCGCTACTCTCCACCCGTACCAACCAACACACCATGTGGGGAATAACTCAACCCACCCAACCAACACACCACTGGCAGCATAGCTGCTCTATCATATATCTGGAGGCCTAGCCTCTTTTAATAACTGGGGCTTTTCGGTAAACTGGGGCATAAGCCCTTTTCAATAAACTGGGGCATAGCCCTTTTGCACTTCATCCATATAAAAACCCAACCCAATGCATTTATGATTACATCATGTACATTTCATACATATCATGTGCATATCATACATATCATGTGTATATCATATCCCACGTATCAAATTTATAATTAAACCCTAGGGGTATAATGGTCATTTTTACTTAGGGGCAAAACAGTCATTTTCATATTATAAAGGTAATTTCATAAATTTACCAAATATTAGGGTTTTCCATGTTCATTATTAGTTACTAACCATTCTTATGTTTTAAACAGCGATTTTGGCCCATTTTTCGCGATACCGAGTTATTGGGCCAGAAACCCCTAATGGGCCCTACTTAGCCGATTTTGTCATCTAGGACCATTTAGCCTATATTCCATAATGTTGTTACCAGTCTTAATGTGCAATTTAACAGGTTTTCATTTTCTACCAATTTTACCCAAATGGGCCCGAAAGCCCATTGGGCCTAATTTTAGCCCCTCGAGGCCCAACTTACCGTAATGCCAAAAATCATGCCCCTACCTTTTCCAACGTTCCCGATCATCAACCTAGCGAATCTAACTAACCAATGAGCGTTCGCTTGCTCACAAGTCCTCGAAATGCCAGAATTTTGGCATTTCGGCTTTTCGGCATTTATCGTTTCAAGCTATAAAAAAGGGTTCGTTAGACACCTGTTTTACGATATTCCTCGACGAGATCTCCTACACGATTTCTCCTATAATCAACCGTTAATAGATAAGCTCACAATAATAGAACCAAATCGAGAACTATCTATTAACAATACTTACACATTCGGCCACCCTCCATAATGGCCTTAGAATCCATACCTTTGCCGAAGTTGATGACTAGATCTAGTCACTTCGATGAGTCGAGCTAATCCAAGTCGACACTATGCCTTGCTGCTCCTCCACTATACAAACCATAAAAAGATTAAAAGAAGAAGCCAATAAGGCCTATACCCACATTCAGCCACCTCCCTAAACTATAGGGGTTTCAGCTTTTCTTAACCTCCATAATACCGAATTCATTAAGGCCACGAGCACTTACCAAGGTTCAGCTACCCAAACGATTCCAATCCCGTGCTAAATCTAATTCAACGCAGTCCCAGCTCCAAAACAATAGCAGAAATCGCACCACAAGGATCCTAAGAATCGGCTACCAAGTCACCCAATGGTGCTATGCTTTTGGCTTTTGGGTCACTGAAGAAAAAGTGGTTATGGACCAAAAAAAAAAGGTGTTGACAAAAGAGTTGAAAGGCTTTTGAAATAACAAGAATCGGCTAAAAATAAAAAGAACAAGTGTATACCTTTATAGATAAATCGACTTCCCTTAACTCCTTCGGGATTTGGCTTGTTACTATTCGGTTAGTAATGAAAAGAATGATAGGTTCGGCTTTTACTATGAATGAAAGAGAGGAAGAATGAGAGGAAAAGAGTTTGTGGAAGAAATAATGGAAGAGAAATGAGAGGGATTTGCTTAAGAACAATCGGCACAAGTGAAAAGAAAGAAAAAAGAGAAAAATGCATCCCTAAAACCCCAATAGCCGAATTTGCTCTAAGCCTTCCCCTTGACCGGCCACCACTTCTCCCATTTCAAATCTCCTAAAATCTCTCCTAGATACGCCCCCTTATCTCTCCATCATCCCTAAAATCTCTCCCCTTATCACTCCTTAATCCATGCTCTTGATTAATTCAAACTCCTCCAACAGAATCCACTTGGGTTCCAACGCCTACCCTTCCTGCACATAAAAATAAATAACCTTATTTGCCAACACAGGGAATCGAACCCAGGTCTTCCTCTATGCTCCACACGCCACCTTTTTAGGAGCTTAGTGGCGTCACCCTTTCCACTTTACCAAAGCTCTTTTTGTGATACATTTTACCCACAACTTTACATAAGGCCACCTATCCAAAGGCCCTAACCTCTTAAGTCCTAAATTCAAAAATTCTACCGGGTTTTGGCCAACACATGGGCCTTCCATAAGCCCATTTACCTACCCAAATTATGAATTTCACAACCACATACAAAATTTTTAAATACTTTACTAAAATATCAAGAATCACGAAAAACCCGAAAATCAGGATGTTACAACTCTACCCTCCCTAAAGAAATTTTAGCCTTGAAATTTACCTGATCCAAACAGTTAAGGGTATTGCTGACGTATTGCCTCTTAGGTCTCCCAAATAGCTTCTTCCTTGCAATGGTTCCTCCAAAGTACCTTCACTAATGGGACTGACTTCCTTCGCAACACCTTGACGTCGCGATCAAGTATTTGCACAGGTTCCTCTTCGAAAGTCAAATCTGACTGTACTTCAATTTCTGCAACTGGCACGATATGAGTTGGGTCCAAACGATATCGCCTTAGCATGGACACATGAAAAACGTCGTGAATACGATCCAGCTCTGGAGGTAACTCTAGCTGATAAGCCACTGACCCTATCCGCTTAATAATTCGATAAGGCCCAATAAACCAAGGACTCAACTTGCCTTTCTTACCAAATCTCAATATCTTCTTCCAAGGTGAAACTTTCAAGAAGACCATGTCCCCAACTGCATATTCAATATCCTTACGCTTCAGATCGGCATAAGACTTTTGTCGATCCGCTGCCTCCTTTAACCGATTCCTGATCACCTTAATTTTGTCTTCAGCATCTGTTACCAACTCTGGCCCAAGTACTTGCCTTTCCCCCAATTCTGCCCAACAAGTAGGCAAACGACACCTTCGCACATATAGTGCCTCATAAGGAGCAATCTGAATACTTGCTTGGTAACTATTGTTATACGCGAACTCCGCCAATGGCAAATGGTCCTCCCAGCTGCCCCTAAACTCAATAACACAACCTCTCAACATGTCTTCTAAAATCTGAATGACCCTCTCTGACTACCCATCCGACTGAGGGTGAAAAGCCGTACTGAAATCCAATCGCGTTCCCAACGTCTCATGCAACTTCAGCCAAAATCGAGATGTAAACCTTGGGTCTCGGTCAGAAATTATCGATACTGGCACTCCATGCAACCGTACTATCTCTGCCACATACAACTTACCCAGCTTTTGAAGTGAATAATCAGTTCGGACGGGTATGAAATGGGTAGATTTCGTGAGCCTATCCACAATTACCCAAACCGAATCCTTCTTAGAAGGTGTTAATGGCAACCCACTCACAAAATCCATAGTTACCCTTTCCCACTTCCAAAGTGGTATCTTTACCGGCTGTAACAATCCTGAAGCCAGTTGATGCTCGACCTTCACTTGTTGACATGTCAAAGATCTCCCTACAAATTCGGTCACTTCTTGCTTAAGCCCAGGCCACCAATATAGTTCTCGCAAGTCTCGATACAACTTACTCCCTCCTGGATGCATAGCACAAGGTCCATTATGTGCCTCTTTCAAAATCATCAATATCAAGTTAGAGTCCTTCGGCATACAAATTCTTCCTCAAAAACAAAGAACTCCCTCGCTATTGAACCCAAAATCTGGATTCTCCCCCTTCTCAACTTGCTAAAACCGAGAAACCAACGACTCATCTTCCAACTATTGCTTATTAATCCGTTCTCCCCAAGTCGGTCTCACTTGTAACTCTGCCAATAAGCTTCCATCATCATACAAACTTAGACGAGCAAACATTGCCTTCAACTCTGCCACAACCCTTCGACTTAACGCATCAGCCACGACATTTGCCTTACCTGGATGGTACTCAATCGAACAGTCATAGTCCTTTAACAACTCTATCCACCTTCGCTGTCTAAGATTCAGCTCCTTTTGAGTCAGCAAGTATTTAAGACTCTTGTGATCCGTATAGATGATGCATTTCTCCCCATACAAGTAATGCCTCCATATCTTAAGCGCGAAAATCACCGCTTCCAACTCCAAGTCATGCGTAGGATAGTTCACCTCGTGAGGCTTAAGCTGTCGTGAAGCATAAGTGACCACCTTACCCTCTTGCATCAACATGCAGCCCAAACCTATATGTGACGCGTCGCTGTAAACAGTGAAATCCTTACCAGACTCTGGCTGAATCAACACTGGCGCTTCTGTCAAAACCTTCTTCAGCTTCTCAAAAGCCTCTTGTTGCTTATTCGTCCATACAAAAGGTGCTCCATTCCTTATAAGTTTCATTAACGGTGCTGCCAACACAGAAAATCCTTCCACGAATCTCTAATAATAACCTACCAACCCCAAAAAACTTCGGATCTCTGTTACCGACTTCGGTGGCTTCCATTCCAGAATTGCCTCAATCTTTTGAGGGTCCACCATGATCCCCTCAGTAGACACAACATGCCCTAAGAAAGTGACTTCCCTCAGCCAAAACTCGCACTTACTAAACTTTGCATAAAGTTGCTTTTCCCTTAGCACATGCAGCACAACACGAAGATGCTCATCATGCTTCTCTTTTGTTTTCGAATACACCAAGATATCGTCAATAAAAATGACTACAAACCGATCCAAGTATGGCTGGAACACCCGATTAATTAAATCCATGAATGCTGCCGGTGCATTAGTCAATCCAAAAGGCATTACCAGAAACTCGTAATGACCATATCGAGTCCTAAACGCCGTCTTATAAATATCCACTTCTTTGACTCTCAATTGATGATATATTGACTGCAGGTCAATCTTAGAAAATACCGAGGCTCCTCTTAGTTGATCGAACAGATCGTCGATTCTTGGTAACGGATATTTTTTCTTGATCGTCAGTTTATTCAACTGCCGATAGTCTATACACATTCGCATAGTCCCATCTTTCTTCTTTACGAACAACATGGTGCACCCCATGGGGGAACACTTGGTCTTATAAATCCCCTATCCAACAACTCTTGAATCTGAGCTTTTAATTCCACCAACTCCTTTGGTGCCATCCTATAAGGCGCAATGGACACAGGAGCTGTACCAGGTAACAAGTCGATTCCGAACTCGACTTCTCTATTCAGAGGTAATCCAGGAAGTTTCTCTAGGAATACATCTTGAAATTCCTTAATGGTCCTAACCGAATCTACCGTTATCTACTCCAGTTCAGTTTGACTTACAAAAGCCAAGTACGCCTCACAATCTTTCCGCATCAAGTTCTCGGCCCTTAAAGCCGAAACAACATTGGACAAATAATTCATTCGTTCCCCTTTGACCATTATCTCCTCATCTTTGGCAGTTCTTAGTACCATTCTCTTTGTAGCACAATCCAACGTCGCCTTATGCTTAGTTAGCCAGTCCATTCCCAAGATAAGATCAAAATCCCTAAATGGCAGCTCCATCAAATCTCCTTCAAAAATCTTACCTTGTGTCTCTAAAGGCACCGCCCTAAAGAGTTTATCTACCTTAACCGAGTGTCCTAATGGGCTTATCACTGATACCTCAGTCACAGTCTCCTCAGGAAGCACACCCAATTCCCCAGATACATCACAAGCAACATACAAGTGAGTGGAACCCACATCAATCAAAGGAGTGCAAGGCGTACTATGAATGAAGAACATACCGATTATAACATCAGGAGTGTCACCCTCCTCACGACGTCGTGCAGCATAAACCAACACCGACTGTCAAGCTTCAGCATGTCCAGCACCCCTGCCAGGTGCCCCACATCCTCGTCCATTACCATTGCCACCTCTACCTTGCCCACGACCTCTCTGTGGTGGTGGTCCTCCTCGCTGTGGTTGGACATCCCTTTGTTTCGCAGCTAGTTCCTAAGCTATTCTCCGAGGACATTCTCTGAACTTATGCTCCTTGGACCCACATCGAAAACATGCTCCAGTTCGTTTCCAGCACTCCCCCATATGCACCTTACCACAATCCCTGCAAGCCTGCAGTCTAAAAGTATTTACTGGAACTGCTCGAACCGGTTCCTCCATCCTTGCTCTTTTAACATTCCAATTCGTAGCACTCGAAGGTCTAAAATCCCTTTTAAATCTGGGTCGATCCTTCTCACGATTCTGCTGCTCAGTCCATTTTACCTCCTCGGCTATCTTAGCCTTCTCTACCAATGCAGGAAAATCACGCTCCCTCTGTGGAGCTATCAATATCATAAGCTCATTGCGGAGGCCATCCTCAAACCGAACACTGCGCTCATACTCAGTTGCAACTATCCCGCTGGCATATCGACTCAGCCTCAAGAATTCTGCCTCATACTCCGCGATAGTCTTATTACCCTGAGTCAGACTCAAAAATTCCTTCCGACGAACATCCACATAACTAGCTCCAACATACCTCTCCTTAAAAGTAGTTTTGAACAATTCCCAGGTTACTCGCTCAATTGGGGTACTCTCCCTTACGGTGATCCACCATCGGTATGCCTCGTCACGTAGTAGCGACACAGCCCCTTCAGCTTTTTCTCCATAGAGTAATCTAGATCGTCCATGATTCACTCTGTTGCCTCTAGCCAATATTCAGCCACATTTGGGGCTACTCAGATACGCCCCTAAAAACTTCTGCTCCGTTGGCCCAGAGTCGCTCCGATATGGATCCCCTATTCACTGTCCCAGTGCTAGCTCCAACAACTCTTTCTAAAACCCTTAACATGGCTTCGGACAAAGCATCATCCCCCGCAGCCCGATCATAAGACCCAGTCTCTGATGCCTGTGGCACAGATGCCTCCTCAGCTGGCCTATGCCCTGAGGATGAAGATTCAGCTTGCACCCTTCCGCGACCACGTCCGCGACCACGTCTGCGGCCTCGTCCACGAGTTCCTCTTGTACTCATATCGACTTAACTGATTACGAATTTTATGATATTAGTATAATGTTCAATTGTTTATTACGAGATGTCTTATGGAAATATAAGAGTTCAAGGATTGTTTTCGCATCGTCGTAGCCTAGCTACAGTTTCATTCCTATGGTTTTTTTTAGTTCTACCCTATCTAAAGTATCATAGTAGGGTCTCGGTTCTATTTATAGCATCATATCAATATCACATAAAAAAGAGTATACTTACAAACTTGGTGCCGGGGATTTAGTGCCACTTCCTTCTCCAATCCAAAATACACAAACCATGTATTTAATCACAAAAAATAGATTTCCTTAAAATTTGAAAAAAAAACTCCTTTGTTTTGAAATTCTTGATTTTAGAACCGTTTTAAAAAACCCTAAAAAACTTAAACCAATTTATCATGTATACCTTTATAAAACATTTTTGAGAAAATCTTTTCAAAACTATTTCCTAAAAATACCATTTTTGGTAAAAAATTTGAAAAGTTTTTCGGACCCAATCCACAGCCGAGTTGTTGCAACCTACGCTATGATACCACTAAATGTAACACCCCAAACCCGGCCCAGACGTTATGGCCGAATCTGACGTGCCACATTGAAGTTCAAAACCCATGTTTCATTTTAGTGCGTTAAAAATCGACTTTTGTTAAGCTAACAAAGTGAATGGAAGCTGGGCACCAGGTAGGAATCCGTAACAGAGGAGGTAAGCCATGAAGGCTGCTTAAGTACCAAGCTCTTAGAATGGATCCAGTCCTAGACATGCCCACAACCATTGCCACACTTGGTTAAATCGAGTTGTAATTTATTTAAGTTGAAATCTTTGATAAATCGGATAATCGTGGCGTGGTGTATTTTGAAAACAATTATCATTTTGAAAACATGACCTAAGTCTAGCCCATTTATTAACAAACAGATTAAAGTTATTAAAAATAAAATAATCCCAGAAAAGAAAGAAAATCAAGTCAAAATGGCCTTATTACAACCCAAAAATAAATAATAAATAAAGCAAACTTAATCAAAACCAAACACTTATTCAAAAGCCCAAAGGCGATCACCGTGGCCACTCTGAATCCCCTCCGGCTCTAAGTCCCCAAATCAAGGCTCACCTGTAAGGTTAAGGAAAGTAGGTGAGTTTGGAAACTCAATGCGTAACAAGCCCCTTTCAGAGCCCAAAGTAATATCAGCCTGCTGGGCCTAAGCCCAACTTCAATCTCAGCGTATATTGGGCCGAAGCCTTTTCATATTTCATATTACTGGGCCGAAGCCTTTACTGTAAACGGTATGGCCCATAGGTCCATTTCAATATCACATGTAATATCAATGAATGTATACAAGCCCATTTTGGGAGACTACTCGATCCACCATCCGCTACTCTCCACCCGTACCAACCAACACACCATGTGGGGAATAACTCAACCCACCCAACCAACACACCACTGGCAGCATAGCTGCTTTATCATATATCTGGAGGCCTAGCCTCTTTTAATAACTAGGGCAAAGCCCTTTTCGGTAAACTAGGGCATAAGCCCTTTTCAATAAACTGGGGCATAAGCCCTTTTCGGTAAACTGGGGCATAAGCCCTTTTCAATAAACTGGGGCATAGCCCTTTTGCACTTCCTCCATCCATATAAAAACCCAACCCAATGCATTTATGATTACATCATGTGCATTTCATACATATCATGTGCATATCATACATATCATGTGTATATCATATAATTCATGTATATCATATCCCACGTATCAAATTTATAATTAAACCCTATGGGTATAATGGTCATTTTTACCTAGGGGCAAAACAGTCATTTTCATATTATAAAGGTAAATTCATAAATTTACCAAATATTAGGGTTTTCCATGTTCATTATTAGTTACTAACCATTCTTATGTTTTAAACAGTGATTTTGGCCCATTTTTCGCGATACCGAGTTATTAGGCCAGAAACCCCTAATGGGCCCTACTTAGCCGATTTTGTTATCTAGGCCCATTTAGCCTATATTCCATAATGTTGTTACCAGTCTTAATGCGCAATTTAACAAGTTTTCATTTTCTACCAATTTTACCCAAATAGGCCCGAAAGCCCATTGGGTCTAATTTCAGCCCCTCGATGCCCAACTTACCGTAATGCCAAAAATCATGCCCCTACCTTTTCCAACATTCTCGATCATCAACCTAGTGAATCTAACTATGAGAGAGAAATCTTATTAGATTATGATTTATCATCTGAAGAGAAAAGATCAGTAAGATGGGGTTTGCATGTGCAAGGTTTTATTTGATGAAGTGACTAAAGTATCTATGATGTGATCTGTTGGTGTAGACCAAAGTTCCGTATTTTTTTGGTAAAAAGAGATACATGTGAAGAATGGAAAATTGTGATTCCGAGAATTTTGCTAAAACATTTTTAGAGTGAAAACTATTTCTTCTGGTAAGATTTTCGGGGACCAAAATTCCTATGGGGGGAGAGTTGTGACAGCCCTAATTTGGCCCTAGTCGGAAAGTGGTTTCAGGATCACAAAACTGAGTCCCAAAAATAATCAAATGTTATATTATGTGTTTATTTCATGTGAGAGTTCATGTGTGAAAATCCCATGCTTTGATTTTGCCATTTGTAAGTGAAATTATCAAATAAGACCTATGTGAAAATTTTTGAAAATGCTATAGGCTAATATGTAGTGGCCTAATAAATAGTAGTGCAAAATAGGAGGATTTGCATGTCAAACTCCCCATTTTATGTGTAGTGGCCGGCCATGGTGTTAATGGTAGACAACATGTGCAAATTTTTTTATTGAAGTTATGGCATAAGTATGGCACAAATAATATATGTTATTTTGTGTCATAAAATGTTTAGTAATAGAATAACAAAAAGGAAGAAAGGGAAGGTTTTTGTTCATTCTTGTTCATGAAAGCTGAAAATAGAAGAGAAAGGAGAGGAAAAGAGCTCTTGAATGTTCGGTCACTTAGGGAAGAAAAATCCAAGCTCAAGAGCATAGAGGGGCAAAATTTGGATAAGGGAAAAGAGAAAGTAATCGAATAGCCGTTGTAATCGTTCGGCAACATTCAAGGTAAGTTCTTAAGTGTTTAAGCTTGATTCCTTTTTATATGCCCAAGAGTTAAATTAATATGGAAAAGGGAATGTAAATTTTATTTAGTTAATGTGCCGAATATGTAATGATTTAAGGCTATAAGCCGATTATGGCTATTATGCTTAAGTTGAATTGGATTTGGAAATTTGATGCACTAAATGAGTGTTACAATGAATAAACTGTGTCGTATATGTGCTGGTGGAGGTATCACGATTTGTGATTATTAAATACCTAAAGGAAACCATGATGTGTATAAAATTATTATTATTAGTCCTTTGTGGTAGCCGAATATGGCTTGGCACTAAAGTGATTAAATTTGAACTTCGATGAGGTAAACTATTAAAAGTGTGGTGCTATAAGACTATGGGCTAATACGATATGTGGATTTGTTCCATAAAGTAAATTATTAAGGTATGTGATATGTACTTATGCATGTTAAATCGATTGGAATTGAATCATGAATATGAATTGCGAAGCATAGGTAAAAATGCCTATGACATATATGTGAGTAAGGGTAAAACCATCGTAAATTATTGATAAGGATGGGCTATGTGCGGAACCATCTTATAATTGCTAATTTGAAAGGTTATGTGTGAATCAGTGAGCAATATGTATATATTAGATGAATCGTGACCTTTTGGTTCTACTTGAATTAAGTTGTGCGATAAATAAATTATGTATATGACTTATAGTCGAATGGTCACTATGGGTTAAGTTTGAATGGTGAAATGGATATGTGATATTTATGAATGACTTTTGAACCGAAATGTTAACGATGGTGTTCATATGGAGCTTATACCCGAATGTTGTAAATGACTACGAATGTGATATGTTGAATGAGATGTATTAATATATGATTAAATATGCATGATATTTGATGTGTATTTGGGTTAAAACCCGCAGGCTTCGTGCTGGTATTATATCCGGGATAAATCCCGCAGGCCTAGTGCTGGTATTATATTCGGGCCTTCGTGCCTAGCAGGCTTAGTGTCGGTGATGTGTATTTCAGCCTTCGTGCCTAGCAGGCTTAGTGCCGGTGATGTGTATTCGAGCCTTCGTGCCTAGCAGGCTTCGTGCTGATGATGTGTATTCAGGCCTTCGTGCCTAGCAGGCTTCGTGCCGGTGATGTGTATTCGGGCCTTCGTGCCTAGCAGGCATAATGCCGGTGAAATGATATGTTATGTGAATTCGGTGTTCTTGTAAGATAAGGGTTTAGCCGAATGTTAAAGATGAAATGATAGTGTATTGTATCATGCTTATATGGCCTAATGGCAAGTATAACATGTTGGTAAAAATGCAATATGCTTTTATAATCGAATGATAAGTTTGAAATGAACGTGAATGAAATGTTATGCATAAGCTATCAAATGCTAAGTGTGAAAATGAGATGAAAGAAAAGTGTTTGAAATGTATAATTATATACGTTCGAATGATGTTAGTACTTAATTGATATGAATATGTTATATTGAACTTGTTGACTTGATTATTCGGGCCTTTGAGCTTAGCAAACTATAATGCCAGTGAGATACTATTCGGGCCTTCGAGCCTAGCAGGCTATAATGCCGGTGAACTGATATCGGGCCTCGAGCCTAACAGGTAAAATACCGGTGGTTTGAGAAAATTCCATGACTAAGGTACCTCGTGTTAGGTTGACAAATGAATACATTCAGTACGTTAACTGGGCCAGGTACGCATTATGTACTCATATGTGAGTTTGATCTGCAATGAATCATAAGCGTGCATTGTGATACATACGTGAATAAATGTTATAACTATATCTATGATCATGATACACTGGGTTAGGGTGTGAAAGTATGTGAAAGTATTCAATTTAATTATGTTATACGAATTCAGATTAAGTGTGATAAGAATGCTGAACGTGCATTATGTGTTTGTGTGTATTCGGCCAGATGGCAATATACCTAGAATATGGCCACTTAAGAAATTGAATAATCGAAGTATAATTGCATTTATTTGTTTGCATTGCTTAAGACTTACTAAGCTTATGAAAGCTTACTCCGTTGTTACATTCCTCTATTTTATAGATTGTTGACTTCGGTTACCTGCTGGGGTTGGAGTTCGCCGGATATATTATCACACTGTCGAGCTCACGCTATTAGTGTAAGTAAATCCTAGTATTTCGAGTCTATGGCATGTATAGGATTTTAATGTTGGGTATGTGATATTATAATTTAGCCAAAGGTGTTGGCTAGTGATGTTTTGGGCCTCGTAAGCCCATATATGGGAAAGATTGCATGTGAAAAGAAAAGTTTTAAATTGATTGAAATTTTTCGGCACTATTTTTGTGTGATTGACTGAGTTTAAGTCGGGCAACACCTCGAACCCTATTCCGCTGAGGGATTAGGCGAGGGTGTTACATTTAGTGGTATCAGAGCTATGGTTTAGTCGGTTCTCGGACTAACATAGCAAGTATAAGAGTCTAGATGTACATGCCATAAGTAAAGCGTGATAGTGTGATATCTCTCGGCTCTTATAAATTGTTTTGCTCAAGTAATGATGTGTTCCAACCGAGCTATTATTAATTGATCCGAAAATGCTATTGAACTGATTCTGATATATTTGTGATATGACGGAATTGAAAGGGAATGAGTACGATCGTTCACTAATGAATTGACGGAAAAGATCATGGTTGGACCATGGCAATACATGAGACAGGTGAACAAGTCTAAGACCCGTCGGGGACGTGGCATCAGCTCGACTTGTGCTAAGCGTAAGACCTATCTGGGATAGGCATCGGCACAGCCCAGTGAGTGCTAGTGTAAGACCTATCGGGAATAGGCATCAGCACGGGCAGAGCAGAACTAGTATAAGACCATAGTTGGAATATGGCATCAAGTAAGCGATGTACTCAAAACCGTAAGACGTTTTTTGATTTGATAAATATTGAAAAGTGATCAATACTAAATGTGGAAACTTGATAAGACATTATTGGTAATTTGAGTAAGAGAAATGAAAGTGTGAATTGTGATAAATTCACTTATGTTTTTCTAATATTCACTTGAAATAAAGTTGCGTGTATTACTGAGATATGTGAAACTGTATCTGTAACGAATTGGAAATTTGAAATGTTTGAATCAATGTGCGTAATATTATGATTGAGTGATAAAGTTATCTGTGTATACAAATATGAAAGTTCCATTCGAGGCTTAACAACCCCACCCCCTTATCAGTGTTATTATTATAAGATTTCATTGTAGTATGATCGGAATAAATTCAAGGATAAATTCATACGATGTTATTCTTCTGTTTCTATTGAATGGTATTCCATCTTATAAAAGTATATGAGATGTGATAGTTCAAAATGAGTTCAGAGTAACAGTTATTTGATTTTGGATATCTGGACATATAAGATTTCTGTTAATGTTATTATTGTTCTGATATGGAATAAGTATACAGATGGATTAATGGTTATGTAAAGGATATTCATATGAACTCTGATTGTGAAATGTTTGTTTATCTGGGTTGTAATAGATTATACAAGTATATGGAATAAAAGAAATCAGTGGTATTATAGAAGTGGTTGTGAGATAGAATTTCTATCCAAATTGAATCAAAAGTTTTATTATTTTCTAAGAGAGAAATCTTATTGGATTATGATTTATCATCTAACAAGAAAAGATCAGTAAGATGGGGTTTGCATATGCAAGGTTTTATTTGATGAAGTGACTAAAGTATCTATGATGTGATCTGTTGGTGTAGACCAAAGTTCTGGATTTTTTTGGTAAAAAGAGATACATGTGAAGAATGGAAAATTGTGATTCTGAGAATTTTGCTAAAACATTTTTAGAGTGGAAACTATTTCTTCTGGTAAGATTTTTGGGGACGAAAATTCCTAAGGGGGGAGAGTTGTGACAGCCCTAATCTGGCCCTAGTCGGAAAGTGGTTTCGGGATCACAAAATCGAGTCCCAAAAATAATCAAATGTTATATTATGTGTTTATTTCATGTGAAAGTGCATGTGTGAAAATCCCATGCTTTGATTCTGCCATTTGTGAGTGAAATTATGAAATAGGATCTATGTGAAAATTTTTGAAAATGCTATAGGCTAATATGTAGTGGCCTAATAAATAGTAGTGTAAAATAGGAGGATTTGCATGTCAAACTCCCCATTTTATGTGTAGTGGCCGGCCATGGTGTTAATGGTAGACAACATGTGCAAATTTTTTTATTGAAGTTATGGCATAAGTATGGCACAAATAATATATGTTATTTTGTGTCATAAAATGTTTAGTAATAGAATAACAAAAAGGAAGAAAAGGAAGGTTTTTGTTCATTCTTGTTCATGAAAACTGAAAATAGAAGAGAAAGGAGAGGAAAAGAGCTCTTGAATGTTCGGTCACTTAGGGAAGAAAAATCCAAGCTCAAGAGCATAGAGGGGAAAATTTGGATAAGGGAAAAGAGAAAGTAATCGAATAGCCGTTGTAATCGTTCGGCAACATTCAAGGTAAGTTCTTAAGTGTTTAAGCTTGATTCCTTTTTATATGCCCAAGAGTTAAATTAATATGGAAAAGGGAATGTAAATTTTATTTAGTTAATGTGCCGAATATGTAATGATTTAAGGCTATAAGCCGATTATGGCTATTATGCTTAAGTTGAATTGGATTTGGAAATTTGATGCACTAAATGAGTGCTACAATGAATAAACTGTGTCGTATATGTGCTGGTGGAGATATCACGATTTGTGATTATTAAATACCTAAAGGAAACCATGATGTGTATAAAATTATTATTATTAGTCCTTTGTGGTAGCTGAATATGGCTTGGCACTAAAGTGATTAAATGTGAACTTCAATGAGGTAAACTATTAAAAGTGTGGTGCTATAAGACTATGGGCTAATACGATATGTGGATTTGTTCCGTAAAGTAAATTATTAAGGTATGTGATATGTACTTATGCATGTTAAATCGATTGGAATTGAATCATGAATATGAATTGCGAAGCATAGGTAAAAATGCCTATGACATATATGTGAGTAAGGGTAAAACCATCGTAAATTATTGATAAGGATGGGCTATGTGCGGAACCATCTTATAATTGCTAATTTGAAAGGTTGTGTGTGAATCAGTGAGCAATATGTATATATTAGATGAATCATGACCTTTTGGTTCTACTTGAATTAAGTTGTGCGATAAATAATTTATGTATATGACTTATAGTCGAATGGTCACTATGGGTTAAGTTTGAATGGTGAAATGGATATGTGATATTTATGAATGACTTTTGAATCGAAATGTAATCGATGGTGTTCATATGGAGCTTATACCCGAATGTTGTAAATGACTACGAATGTGATATGTTGAATGAGATGTATTAATATATGATTAAATATGCATGATATTTGGTGTGTATTCGGTTTAAATCCCGCAGGCTTCGTGCTGGTATTATATCCGGGATTAATCCCGCAAGCCTAGTGCTAGTATTATATTCGGGCCTTCATGCCTAGCAGGCTTAGTGCCGGTGATGTGATTCGGGCCTTCGTGCCTAGCAGGCTTAGTGCTGGTGATGTGTATTCGGGCCTTCGTGCCTAGCAGGCTTCGTGCCGGTGATGTGTATTCGGGCCTTCGTGCCTAACAGGCTTCGTACCGGTGATGTGTATTCGAGCCTTCGTGCCTAGCAGATGTAATACCGGTGAAATGATATGTTATGTGAATTCGGTGTTCTTGTAAGATAAGGGTTTAGCCGAATGTTAAAGATAAAATTATAGTGTACTGTATCATACTTATATGGCCTAATGGCAAGTATAACATGTTGGTAAAAATGCAATATGCTTTTATAATCGAATGATAAGTTTGAAATGAACGTGACTGAAATGTTATGCATAAGCTATCAAATGCTAAGTGTGAAAATGAGATGAAAGAAAAGTGTTTGAGATGTATAATTATATACGTTCGAATGATGTTAGTACTTAATTGATATGAATATGTTATATTGAACTTGTTGACTTGATTATTCGGGCCTTTGAGCTTAGCAAACTATAATGCCGGTGAGATACTATTCGGGCCTTCGAGCCTAGTAGGCTATAATGTCGGTGAACTGATATCGGGCCTCGAGCCTAACAGGCGAAATGCTGGTGATTTGAGAAAAGTCCATGACTAAGGTACCTCGTGTTAGGTTGACAAATGAATACATTCAGTACGTTAACTGGGCCAGGTACGCATTATGTACTCATATGTGAGTTTGATCTGCAATGAATCATAAGCGTGCATTGTGATACATACGTGAATAAATGTTATAACTATATCTATGATCATGATACACTGGGTCAGGGTGTGAAAGTATGTGAAAGTATTCGATTTAATTATGTTATACGAATTTAGATTAAGTGTGATAAGAATGCTGAACGTGCATTATGCGTTTGTGTGTATTCGACCAGATGGCAATATACCTAGAATATGGCCACATAAGAAATTGAATAATCGAAGTATAATTGCGTTTATTTGTTTGCATTGCTTAAGACTTACTAAGCTTATGAAAGCTTACTCTGTTGTTACATTCCTCTGTTTTATAGATTGTTGACTTCGGTTACCTGCTCGGGTTGGAGTTCGCCGGAGATATTTTCACACTGTCGAGCTCACGCTATTAGTGTAAGTAAATCCTAGTATTTCGAGTCTATGGCATGTATAGGGTTTTAATGTTGATTATGTGATATTATAATTTAGCCAAAGGTGTTGGCTAGTGATGTTTTGGGCCTCGTAAGCCCATATATGGGACAGATTGCATGTGAAAAGAAAAGTTTTAAATTGATTGAAATTTTTAGGCACTGTTTTTGTGTGATTGACTGAGTTTAAGTCGGGCAACACCTCGAACCCTGTTCCGGCGAGGGATACGGGCGAGGGGTGTTACAAGTATCGTTAATTCACACTAAAACAGTTTTGGACAGCAGCCATAGTCTGACTTTAAAAATCCACAAAAAATTGTGTAAATTGAGTTATAGGCTGAATAAAACATTAAAGTAAATCCTAATAAGTCTAATTTCACGTAGAATAAATGGTGTAAGCAAAAGAGTTTCATATTATGAAATATTTTAATTATTGTGAGACAAAGGCAGAATGACTTCGAGATCCCCTATTCTGATTTGTGAAAATAATTGAAAGTTGTAAAAAAATAGTTTTGAGTTATAATTTATATTATTAGAATTATTAATGAGTCTATTTTCAAAAAAAAATAGACAGAAACATCATCCGAGTCCTTTATTATGAGATAATTAATTTTTAGTGAAGAGGGGTTAGAACTATTGGACAGCAAAAAAGGGTAAATTTAAGAAATTAACTACACTAATTTACTAAACCAAAAATTCTAAAAATTTTATAGTAAGAAGATATCTGAGTCAAGTTTCAGGGAAAATTAGCAGAACTTAATTTTGAGTTTTGTAGCTCTAGATATAAATAATTTAGTGACTCTGACTCCAAAAAATAGCTTGACTGGAACATGAGTAAAAATGCAAATAGGGTTGTATTACCATGAGAAGCAAGTTGATAAATTGCTTATTATTTTCATACGGTTAAATTGCTTATTATTTCCAGCAATGGACATGGGTAAGGGGTGTTACAAGTGGAGTCTTTAGAACAAATGCCAAATTATGTGAAGTTTATGAAGGATATACTGTCGAAGAAGAAACGGTTGAGTGAGTATGAGACTGTTGCCTTAACAAAGGAGTGCAGTGCGTTCCTTGATACGTGATATTCGTGATAGGTTTTAAATATTTATAATGAATCATTCTTGAAACTGACTATTATCACAATGAAGGCAAGTGTACCTATCAAACAGTAGTATAGCTTTAGCAAGACCAGATTATCGAACCCAAAGGAACTAAAAGTACTAGAATCAACTTTCCTTTTATTATCTAGCCTAAAAACTAAAAGGGTTTTGTTTATCTAACTAATTAATTAAATGAAGAAATCACAGAAAAGAAATTTGGGGAAAATACGTTTTGGAAAACTCGATTGATTAAGACAATACCTAAGGAAAAATCCACCTAGACTTCACTTGTTATTTGACTCTGAATCGGACGATTTATTCATTCAACTTGTTCCGTAGAGATCCCTAAGTTATATTATTATCTCTCTCGAGACTAGCAACGTCTAACCCTATATTGAATAATTGAAATCTCTTTCTAATTAACGTCCTAGGGTTGCATTAACTCGATCTACAGACCCCCTTATTAGGTTTCACCCTGATCCGGCAAAATCTTGTCACCCTATCTCTAGGCACGCAACCAACTCCGCTTAATTATGAAGAATTTACTCTTAGACGGGGGTCTATTCCTCCTCTAAATAAGAGCTTAAATTGAATCAATATCCTGGAATATCAAAATAAGAATTAAGAGCACATAATTAAGAACAAGTCAAATATTTATCATACAATTCAGATAATAATAACAAGATCCGTCTTAGGTTTCATTCCCCTTAGGTATTTAGGGGTTTTAGTTCATACTAATGAAAGAAAACATCTCAAAAGAATAAACAAAACATAAGAAAACCCAAAACTCCTGAGGGAATTTGAAGGGAGGTCTTCAGTCTAGATGGTGAATCTAGCTTCTGAGATGGATCGATAAGCTTTCCTTGAGAAATTTCTTGCTTCCTCCTGTACGTCCCCCGTCTAAGTGCCTCCTCAGGTGTTTAAATAGGCTTTGGAATGCCTAAGAGCCCTCAAAATTGGCTTTATCCGAATTGGAGTAAACTTGGGCTCGACAGGGACACGCCCGTGTGCGATTGCTTAAGGCCATGGTCAAGGCTGTTAAATGGGCACGGGCGTGTGATCTACCCGTGTAAATCGTGTTTTTACCTTGCCAAAGGGACACGACCGTGTGGTCTTCCCGTGTGAGGAAGTCCAGGCCGTGTTGATTTGGTACGTTGGCCCATTTTCTCTGTTTTTGGCCCGTTTCTTATTCCTTTCACTCTCCTATGCTCACCTAAGTATAAAACATGAAATTAAAGGATTAGGAGCATCGAATTCACCAATTCTAAGGAGAAATCATCCATAAATGCGTTAAGCATGGGGTAAAAATTTGTATAAATTACGGTTTATCAAATACCCCCACACTTAAGCATTTGCTTGTCCTCAAGCAATATCCTCAACTCACAATCAAAATAAATTATTCTTAACTTATAATTCCTATTAATAATATCTCAAAATAATCCATAAGTAATCATACATTGAGAATTTGACTAAAAGAACATCAAAGTTTCAAACATTCCAAGTTGAGTATTTTATCATGAAAGCATAGGTGTCTTCCCTTATCTAAGTAATTACCTTCGACTCAAAATGTCACAGATTTTCACATCCTCACTAAAGATTCACTCAAATCACTCGAGGTGTTTAAGGATAATACATGAAGCACTCAATAGTCAATAATGAAAAGTAAGTACCATATGCTTGCATGAAAATCAAATCTCCACCACTATATATTGAGATGAACATCAATCAAAAGGTCTTTAAAGGGTTGTAACATGGCTTTGGTTAGGGGGTGTGGTCACAGGCTGAAAGAAAAGGTTAGAATCGAGATTGAATTAAAAATTTACCTAACTAGAAAAAGTAATTAAGCATCAATTGAGTACAAGTGAGCTTCTTCTTAGAAGATGGAATTTAGATACTGCGACTCAACAATACCGAATTACTTCGAATATGTAAGTATGAATTTTTTTATTTTTTTTAAGAACAAGTCAGCTACATAGAAGAGAAAAACATAGCTAAGAAATTACTTCAAATCAAATCTCGACAAAAATAAGGATCAAATTAGAGGATTTCAACAATAATGGTTTATGGGTTACTGTTGAGGGTAAATCAATTAATGGCTTCTTAGGCTCAAAGGGGTTCACTAAGAGTTAATTATGAAGGTAGGCTTTTGTGGAGTGAGTGGGTTAAACCTAAGTTCCTTTATCATTTTGACATATCAACTCAAATGGTGTGGTCTTGACATGCATAATGAAGCACGTTCTAGAATAACAATTCAATACTGACACACTCAGAGCAACAATAAAAGTGAGTATAAAAGAAATGATAGATGCTCTAAAGGCTCAAAATCTTACAAAAATTATGGCTTTGTGATGTTTAAACTTGTGAATTTCAACTCAAGATAATACCTAAACTTGGGAAAAACAACCTAAAAGTTTTTAATTCTTCAAAAATCAACTTATCATGCTTAATTCCCTAATGTCTTAAAGTTTAAACCCTCAATGCATAAATGCCTATGTTTTAATTCAAGACATATCAATGAAAATCATAAATTAATTAAAATTCATTCTAATAGTGATATAAATGATTTACATGAGATTAAGACACAATTCAGGGATTTCTAATAATGATATTAAAGACCCCCCACACTTAAGATGTACATTGCTCTCAATATACAAAGATAGATATAATGAAAAGAATAGATTCATAATCATAAGATAGGGAGAGAAGTGAAACTTCCTGAATGATGAATGAATTCCTTGAATTGGAGTTTTGAAGGATAATCGGCGTGAGAGTGGAGGAGGATACTTCGGTAGTGGTAGAGGTTCATTACTCCATAGGTCCTGCGCCAAAAGAATATTATATCTGGTGGTAGCTATGGCCGTGGTCGAGCAGGACATGGCAGTCGTGGAGAACCTTTCCCATTGGAGTTTTTAGTTCCTATGCGAGGATGAGGTTTGGAGCTCTTTCTGACTGTGATAAAATCAAGAACTCTATAAGAGGTATATGAAGCATAATTCCTCGTAATGAAATAGCTGAAGAATAAAAATTGTAAAAATTCAAGATGAAATAGTATTAAAAGAAAATAAAAAAATAATTTTAAAATATAAAGATAAAAATAAAATAAATAATAGGTGTTTATAGAGAAAGTGGGGTACACGGCCGTGGGGCACGCCCGTGTGCTCTGAGCTCAGCCCGTGCGTTTTGTAATTTTCAAAATTAAGCGCATTGGTGTACACAGCCATGTTGCACGGCCATGTCGATCTCCGTTCGCTTCTCCCACACTCGTGTATGTAGGCGCATACCCTTGTTAAATTGACAGGTTTACCCATGGTTTCAAAACACGGGCGTGTTGAATGCCCGTGTTATTTTGGTAGTTTCTCCCACGGCCATGTCGTACGGTCGTGGCTACTTATCACATCCTGTGTTGGGGAAAAAATTTTGCCCTTTCACACAGCTGTGTTGCATCCTGTGGTATGTGCACAGCCTACGGCACACCCGTGTGCCTGGCCATGTGGTTTTGAAAAGCCTGTGTTCAATGATTTGGTTAGTATGTTAGATTTTAAAAACTAAAATTTAAAGAAAGTAATATTGTTAGTGCTCGGGTTGCCTCCCGAGAAGCGCTTATTTAAAGTCTAAGCTAAACTTTACCGTGTGAGTATACTTAAGGAGATTCGTGGAGCCGTAGCTCCTCCCTATCATCTTTAAATTTCTCACCGTTGTAAGGTTTGAGGCGATGTCCATTTACTTTGAAAGTACCTTGTGATGGGTGACTTATTTCTACAGTGCTGTATGAGAAAACTGTTTTGACTACAAACGAACCTGACCATCGTGATTTAAGCTTCCCAGTGAACAATTTAAGTCTCGAGTTATATAATAGTACAAGATCTCCAACTTTAAATTGTTAATTTTTTTAACCGAGCATCGTGGCGTCGTTTCGTTGCTTCCTTGTATAGTCTTGAATTTTCATATGCATAGGTTTGCCATTTGTCTAACTCATTTAACTGTATCAACCTATTTTCACCTGCAAGTTTGGGATAAAAGTTTAGAAATTTTATAGCCCAGAATGCTTTGTGTTCTAACTCAAATGGTAGATGACAACTTTTTCCATAAATGAGTTTGTATGGTGATGTTCCTATCGGGGTTTCAAAAGCAGTTCTATAAGCCCATAATGCGTCATCTACTTTCATTGGCCAATCTTTCCTGTTTAATCCTACCATCTTTTCTAAGATACGTTTAAGTTCTTGATTTTTCACTTCGACTTGGCCACTAGTTTGAGGGTGGTAAGGGGTAGCTGTTCGGTGGTAAACTCCATATTTCTTGAGGGTCTTTTCAAATTGGACGTTATAGAAATGAGTCCCCCTATCGCTGATGATTAATTTAGGTGTTCTAAATCGAGAGAAAAGTTTTTTAAGGAAATGTACCACTACTCTAGCATCATTTGTAGGCAGAGCTCGGGCTTCAACCTATTTAGACATATAATCGACGGCTACTAAGATCTATTTATTTCTAAATGAACTAAGGAATGGACCCATGAAGTCGATACCCCAAACATCAAATATTTCACATGAAAGCATATATGTCTGAGGCATTTCATCACAGTTAGAGATATTACCTGTCCTTTGGCATTTGTCACAAGAAATAACATACCTATTGGCATCTTTGAATAAGGTGGGCCAATAAAAACCTGATTCAAGTATTTTATATGCGGTCTTAATTCCACCACAATGTCCTCCAACTGGTCATGAGTGGCAATGTTCCAAGATTTTTAATGCTTCCGCTCTTGTAACGCATTGTCGAATGACTTGATTTACACATATACGGAAAAGAAAAGGATATTCCCAAAAGTAGTTTTTCACATCAGTAAAGAATTGTTTCTTTTGCTGATGTGTCAACCCTTTTGGGATAACGTTAGCGGCTAAAAAATTCGCGATGTCTACAAACCAAGGTACCTCCGAGTTAGAAATAGCAAAAAATTGTTCTTCAGGGAACAAATCATTTATTTCCACTTCATCTAGCTCTTTAGTATTTGAATTTTCAAGCCTGGATAAGTGATCAACTGCAGGATTTTTTGCTACTTTCTTATCTTGAATTTCCAAGTCGAATTCCTGCAATAGCAAAACCCATCGAATGAGACGAGGTTTTGCATCAGTCTTAGTTAACAGGTAGTGAAAGGCAAAATGGTCAGTATAAACGACAACTTTAGACAATATTAGATATGGCCAAAATTTATCAAATGCAAAAACCACAGCTAACAATTCTTTCTCTGTGGTGGTGGTCAAAGTTTTGCTAGCATAATAAATAGGTTGAAAGTGCTTGTCCCTTCGCTGTTCCAAAACTGCACCTACTGCAAAGTCACTCGCATCACACATTAGTTCAAAAGGTAAATTCCAATCAGGTGCGATTATAATTGGAGCATTAATCAATTTATCCTTTAGAGTATTAAATTCTTCTAAACATTCCTGATCAAAATTAAAGAGCATATCTTTTTCTAGTAATTTGGTCAAAGGCTTAGCTATTTTAGAAAAATCTTTAATAAATCTTCTATAAAACCCAGCATGTCCTAAAAAACATCTAATAGCCTTAACTGAACTAGGAGGAGGTAATTTTTCAATGATTTCGACTTTAACTTTATCAACCTTAATCCCTTTACTAGAAATTTTATGTCCTATCACAATACCTTCTTGAACCATAAAATGACATTTTTCCCAGTTAAGTACAAGGTTCGTTTCCTCACATCTTATTAGAACTCATTTTAAATTTTTAAGGAAAAGATGGAAAGAGTTACTGAATACCGAGAAATCATCCATAAATACCTCCATGATATCTTCTACGAGTTCATCAAAGATGGCCATCATGCAGCGTTGGAACGTAGCAGGAGCATTACATAATCCAAAGGGCATTCTTCGATAAGCAAATGTACCGTATGGACATGTGAATGTCATTTTTTTCCTGATCTTCAGGAGCAATTGGGATTTGAAAATAGCCAGATAGTCCGTCTAAGAAGCAGTTGTACATGTGCCCTGATAGTCTTTCCAACATTTGGTCAATGAATGGCAAGGGGAAGTGATCTTTCCTCGTGGCATCATTTAGCTTCCTATAGTCAATGCAAACTCTCCAACCTGTGACTGTCCTAGTTGGAATTAGTTCATTATTCTCATTGGCTACCACAGTCATGCCTCCTTTCTTAGGAACAACCTGCACTGGACTTAACCAAGAACTGTCAGAAATAGGATAAAAAATTCCAGCATCTAGAAGTTTAATTACCTCGACTGTAACAACTTCCTTTATGTTGGGGTTCAGTCATCTTTGAGCTTGCACACATGGTTTATATTCATCTTCCATTAAAATTTTATGGGTGCAAAAAAAAGGGCTGATCCCTTTAATGTCAGAAATTTTCCAAGCTATGGCCTTTTATGTTCTTTTAATACTTGGATTAATTCCTCTTTCTCCTTGGGTTGCAAGTTAGATGCAATAATAACTGGTAATGTAGAATTTATTTCCAAGGAATGCGTATTCCAAGTGGTTTGGGAATTGTTTGAGTTCCAGTTTGAGAGGTTCTTCAATAGAGGGTTTTTGCTTAAAATCATCGTTCCCTTTAATGTCCTCATATTCTACTTGTCTTTGGGAAGATTTATTGAAGTTTAGTTTAGCTTTTATTTTACCTGTCTCGAAATCATCGTCATCTATCTCCTCTCATTGGGCATGGCACAGTTCCAATGTGTCCTTATGTATGATTTCCTGAAAAGAATCTTGCAGCATGATTAATAGAGTCAATAAAATAACATGAGTCATCCTGTTCCCTAGAAAATCTCATGGCATCATAAATTTTAAAAACGATTTCTTCGTCACCTACTCTAAGTACCATTTTACCGTCACCCACATCAATAATAGCCCTAGCAGTGGCTAAAAATGGACGCCTTAAGATTAAAGGCACTTCAACATCTTCATCCATATCAAGCACAATGAAGTCAACAGGGAATATAAATTTATCTACTTTTACAAGTATGTCCTCTATAATACCCTTATGATATTTAACAGATCTATCAGCTAATTGAATACTCATCCTAGTGGGTTTAGGTTCCCTAAGACCAATTTGTTTAAACATTTTATATGGCATCAAATTAATGGTAGCACCTAAATCAGCTAGTGCCTTATCAACGTTAAAACTACCAATTAAGCAGGGTATAGTAAAACTTCCTTGATCTTTTAGTTTGGTTGGCAGTTTGTTTTGGAGTATAGCTGAGCATTCCTCGTTAAGTTCCACTATAGATAAGTCCTCAAACTTCCTTTTGTTTGTTAAGAGCTCCTTTAAAAAATTTATGTATATAGGCATCTGCGATATAGCTTCAACAAAAGGTAAGTTATATGTAGTTTAAAAAGTTCAAGGAATTTACCAAATTGCGCATCCATGCGGTCTTTCTTCAACTTTTTTTGGGTATGGAATTGGCATTTTATATTCCTTTGGCATTGGATTGTCATTGCTTTCAGGTTTTACCTCCTCTCATTTGCTTCTTTCAGCTCCTTGTTGTGGCTTCTTTTCTGATTCAGCTAACACTTTCCCACTCCTTAGTGTAACTGCTTTCACATGTGCTTTTGGATTGGGTTCGGTGTTACAAGGTAGATTTCCTGGTGTTTTTTCTGAAATCATCTTAGCAAGCTGTCCAATTTGATTTTTGAGTGCGTGGATCGATGCTTGTTGATTTTTGAGTGTCGTCTCGGTATTTTGAAAATGAGTCTCTAACATTGAGATGAATTTGGTTAGCATTTCTCAAGGTTCTGCTTTTTTTCCTGCTGGTATGGTGGTTGTTGAAAGCCTGGAGGGGGTGGTGGTTTCTGATTTCCTTGGCCTCCCTATGAAAATTTTGGGTGATTCCTCCAACCTGCATTGTTAGTATTGCTATAAGGATTGTTTTGAGATCGAGAATTATTACCCATGTAATTTAACTGCTCATTCTCCATGTTGTGGCCAAAAGGTGGGTATTCTGAATTGCTCGATCCACCTTCATTCGCTTCGCACTGCATTACTGGGTGAACCTGTGAAGAACTAAGAAAACCATCAATTTTCTTATTCAAGAGTTCTACCTGATTAGAGAGCATGGTGACTGAATCGACGTTATAAACACCGACTATTTTTGTTGGATTTGTCCTCATGACTTGCCACTGATAGTTATTTAGTGACATCTCCTCTATAAATTCATAGGCATGTTTAGGTGTTTTATTATTGATGGTTTCGCCAGCAGCTAGGTCAACCATTTGTCGAGTCGAAGGATTTAGGCCATTATGAAAAGTTTGAACCTGTAGCCAAAGTGGTAACCCATGGTGAGGGCATCTTCGCAAAAGGTCCTTATATCTCTCCCATGCATCGTAGAGTGTTTCTAAATCCATCTGCACAAAAGAAGAGATATCATTACGTAATTTAGCCGTTTTAGCTGGTGAAAAATATTTTAATAAGAACTATTCGGTCATTCATTCCCAAGTAGTGATTGACCCCCGCAGTAACGAATTCAACCACTGTTTAGCTTTGTTTCTCAATGAAAAAGAGAATAACCGAAGGCGAATGGCGTCATCAGAAATGCCATTAATTTTAATTGTATCACATAGTTCTAAAAAGTTTGCTAAGTGAGCGTTGGGATCTTCGTCCTGCAAACCATCAAACTGAACAAATTGTTGTATCATTTGAATTGTGTTAGGTTTCAGTTCAAAAGTATTTGCAGCTACAGCAGGTCTAACTATGCTCGATTCAGTTCTTGTTAAAGAAGGTTTAGCATAATCATACATAGTGCACGGAGCAGGATTTTGATTAACAGCAATCGTAGGAGGTAGCAGATTTTCTTGGTTTTCAGCCATCTCCTCGGTGGTGGTTGAAGTATCTTCCTCTTGCTCTTCTGTGTAACGTAAGCTTCGCCTTATTTCTCTTCAATTTCTGCGAACTGTGCGATCGATCTCACTATCAAACAGTAATGGTCTTGACGAGTTTCTTCTGGTCATAAACTAGAAAAACCTGTCAGAAGAAAATAAGTGAAGAGTTAGAAAATAAAATAAAAATTTAAATTGCAATTAAATTAAAATGGTTAAAGTAATAAAAATTAAGTGTTCCTAATATCTTAGTTCCCCGGTAACAGCGCCAAAAACTTGATACGTGATATTCGTGATAGGTTTTAAATATTTATAATGAATCGCTCTTGAAACTAACTATTATCACGATGAAGGCAAGTGTCCATATCTAATGTAGTATAGCTTTAGCAAGACCGGAGTATCGAACCCAAAGAAACTAAAAGTACTAGTATCAACTTTCTTTTTATTATCTAGTCTAAAAAATAAAAGGGTTTTGTTTATCTAACTAATTAATTAAACTAAGAAATCACAGAAAAGAAATTTGGGGAAAATACCTTTTGGAAAACTCGATTGATTAAGACAATACCTAAGGAAAAATCCACCTAGACTTCACTTGTTATTTGACTCTAATCGGATGATTTATTCATTCAACTTGTTCCGTAGAGATCCCTAAGTTATATTATTATCTCTCTTGGGACTAACAACGTATAACCCTAGATTGAATAATTGAAATCTCTTTCTAATTAACGCCCTAGAGTTGCATTAACTCGATCTATGGATCCTCTTATTAGGTTTCACCCTAATCTGGCAAAATCTTGTCACCCTATCTCTAGACGCGCAACCAACTCCTCTTAATTATGAAAAAATTACTCTTAGATAGGGTCTATTCCTCCTCTGAATAAGAGCTTAACTTGAATCAATATCCTGGAATATTAAAACAAGAATTAATAACACATAATTAAGAACAAGTCAAATATTTATCATCCAATTCAGATAATAATAACAAGATCCGTCTTAGGTTTCATTCCCCTTAGGTATTTAGGGGTTTTAGTTCATACTAATGAAAGAAAACATCTCAAAAGAATAAAAATAACAAAACATAAGAAAACCCAAAACTTCTGAGGGAATTTGAAGGGAGATCTTCAGTCTTTATGGTGAATCCAACTTCTGAGATGGATCGATCGGCTTTTCTTGAGCAATTCCTTGCTTCCTCCTGTGCGTCCCCCGTCTAAGTGCCTCATCAAGTGTTTAAATAGGTTTTGGAATGCCTAAGAGCCCTCAAAATTGGTCTTTTCTGAATTGGACTAAACTTGGGCTCGGTAGGGACATGCCCGTGTGACACGCCCGTGTGCGATTGCTTAAGGCCATGGTCAAGGCTGTTAAATGGCCACGGGCGTGTGATCTACCCGTGTAAATCGTGCTTTGACCTTGCCAAAGGGACACGGCCGTGTGGTCTACCCGTGTGAAGAAGTCCAGGCCGTGTTGATTTCTTACATTGGCCTATTTTCTCTGTTTTTGGCCCGTTTCTCGTTTCTTTCACTCTCCTATGCTCACCTAAGTATAAAACATGAAATTAAAGGAT